>NW_015505848.1:596624-601972 GCF_001515645.1 Sinocyclocheilus grahami
GATGGGTTATCCTCCTGGAGTACTGTCTTTTTGCCTCTCCGATGCTGCGGGAAAGGTTGGCCCTAGCTGTCTTCAAGCCCACCTCATCTCCAGCTCTGAAGGCAGCGTTCCGCGTCTTCAGGGGTCCGTAGACCTCCCCTGTAAGCCACGGCCCGGACAGTGATGGTATTTGTGACTGTTACATCATCAGTGCACTTGGTGATCTAGGCAGTGACAGTCTCTGAGTACTCCTGGAGGTCTGTGGTGTTATTGTATGTTGCAGCTTGCTTAAACATATTCCAGTCAGTGGTTTTAAAACAGTCTTGAAGAGCCTCTGACAACCCTTCTGGCCACACTTGTATTTGTTTGTGAACTGGTTTGGTGACTTTAACGAGCGGTCTGTATGCAGGCATTAGCATGACAGTGATGTGGTCTGAGGCACCGAGGTGGGGAGGGGGAGGGCCTTGTAAGCTCCTCTCTGTGTGGTGTAAACAAAGTCTAGAATGTTGTTTGCCCGTGTTGGAAAGTCTATGTGTTCGTGTATTTTTGGGAACACACTCTTTAAGTCTGCGTGGTTGAAATCCCCAGCCAAGATGAGAAAAGCATCAGGGTGGGCTGTCTGCTGCTCACTGATGGGCTGGTACAGTTCATTTAGTGCCTCGCACCTGTTGCTGTTGTTGGAGCTGGGAGGGATGTATACAGCAACGAGCAGTATGGCTGTATATTCCCTCGGGAGAGAGAACGGCCGGCACTTAATAATCGATAACTCCACCAGGGGTGAGCAGTGTTTGCAGACCACAACAGCATCGTGGCACCACACGTCATTGATGTAAACACAAAGCCCTCCGGCGCGGGTCTTACCTCCCTCGACGCGAGCTCTGTCCACTCGATAGCATGTCAGCTAATCGAGATGAATAGTTGAATTACAGTCACTTTAGTAAAACCATGGTTCATTTTCATAAGGGACTGCCAGTGACAGGCTGTTGCACGCATAAAATGCAACCTTTTTATATTTATATTAATATTACAGAATAAAGAACATGATCAATATGAACTTTTAATGTTCGATTTAAATAAATGTAATTGCACAAACTAGGTTACAATTTCAATTTTCTGTCCTCTGATAAGCATTGTTCTGCCATTCCCCAAAAGCATCAATGGTTTCTAATGACACTTTTGGGAAGCTCAGCCCTGTTTGAATGCACTTTCAGAATTGAGGGAATGCTCTTTGTGATTGATTAATTCTGTCTTACAGCATTTGCGTGTGCTCAGATGAGCAAGAAAATAGTTCTATCCTACACAATTATTCGCTAACATAGGATATTCGTCCAATTCAATACATATCGTACGCATTAAATTTTTTGTTAAATAAACAAAATCACTGCTAAAAAAAACACACCGTAGTAGTTTTATTTGAGTATCGATATTTTCGATACTTGCATCAGTATCGATATATCGATACTTTAGGATCGATACGACCATCGTTGAACATCCTACAACTCTCGGCGCTGAGAAAAAACGCCCGCTCAGTGCAAAAAGATGATTTTTCCCATCATACGAAAAAAGTTTAAAGCATAAACTAACTCTTCATTACCGCATTCAATTTTCTGGAAAAGAACCATCATGACAGAAATTCACAAATGTATAAAATGTAAGAAATAAAAAAGCTACAATTTGAGACCAGAAACACATCACGTAACTGTAAGAGAGAGAGACGGGGGAAAAAACTAACAATTTTGAAATTGTTAACTGACTTCTGTATCCAATACTGCTGTGACACCACTTGACAACAGAATGAATGACTCAGACCCATAGACTCGGGAGGTGAACTAATCATTTCTGTTTCTGGTACAGACTGCATAGCCGTAGCCTATGGGGCTGTCACGTGATGAACGGACGACTCAAACCTAAAGACTTGGAAGATTAACTAATTATTTCTATTTCCTGTACAAAACCTATAGGTCAAAATGAAAAGAACGAATCACTCTCTGATCAACTCATTCAATGAATGAATTCAAGAACAATCAATCACTAGTTGTAAACAAGGACATTATTTTTTACTTTAAACAACTAATGTTTTATTGTGAATATGAGATTGAGCTGAAGAATGAATCCTGTATATGATGCAGGTAATCACACTTGCTCAGTCCATCTCTCTCTCATAATACTCTACATAATGCAATAAGCTTTTAACTTCAATGAAGCAACTCAGAGTTCCTTTGTTAGTAGCTCTAAAGTGGTGTTTTCAAATTAGTGACAGAGGATTGGGCTCATTTGTTAACTGCCAATATGAGATTCAAATCCGTGGCACATGAGAAGGTTTTTTAAAGACACTCTGTTGTTGTCGATATGAAGGCCGAATAACAGTGTTCACTAATCCAGAGTTCCTCGTAAAAGACCTACACGCATTACATGTCATTGGATTCCTTTGTTGGGCCAGTGGCAGGTGGTCCTTACAAGTACTAATAAAACACAGCCACTTAGTGGATGTCAGTATTTGCACACCACATTCATTCACTTATTTTAAAACGAATTTATTTCACATGGTGTTTATGTGCAATCAGAGATGGTGGTTTACAAGAGAAAATAGTTAGCTATGGTTTCTGGGCCCCCTGAACAGCAAATGGACTCGTCCCCCCTCAGTTGCCAAAATAAGCCAATAGAGACATAGTGTGTGGCATTACCAGTTGAGATGGTCACTGGTGTGACAGTTGTAGAGCTGGTGTGAATGCTGCCAACATCTGAAAGTTTGGATGAATATTGATTAATGAACAGACTATCAAAAATAATGAATGTGTAGAAAGAGTTCATGTAAACATAATTACCTGCACAATATGCTGAATCACATCTAGTTGGTCTAACCAACTCATAGACATAATAATTGCCTGGACAGGCTTTGACTTTAATGGGAAAAGACCAGAAATAGCAGCAGTAATTGTCCCAGTGACCGCAGACATCTCGAGTGACGACTCCATCCTGCAGTGATGGATGTCCACCATGGATCCTCAGTGGGATATGAGTGCCACAGCTATTCCTCACAACACAGATGTCTGGGATCTGAGCGCTCAGACCGTTAATGAAGAGACGATCCCAGCCGCTCCAGGTGACAGAGGTGTCACACTTTGTGACTTGAGCATTTGTATTATTGGTGGCTCTCCATGGTTCATTCAGTATAGTGTAGTTGTAACAGGGATCAGACAGATTAGCTGTCATGAAAGTATTTTAAGAAATTAACGTTTCTTAACGTGTTGTTATTAATTTGAAAGCCACATTCAGTTCAGAAACATGGTCACCTGTTGTTGTGGGACTGGTAGATGATGTGGAAGTGACTGTCTGTACAGGAACTGAAACAAAAACAGCAGAAAACATATGTACAGTAAAAAAAAGTATTTGTACTTTGCTACTTTACACCTCTGAAGGTCATACAGCTTTATGACAACACCAGGGCGAGTAAATCATTTAAAAGAAATTCATTATGAATTATTCCTTTCACATAAATCCTAAATTAAAACTTATATGAATTCATCACATGGACTTTAGAAGACAGTGTGTTACATTACCAGTTGAGCTGGTCACGGATGTTATGGCCGTAGAGCTGGTGTTAATGCTGCCAACATCTGAAAGGTTTGGATAAATAGTAATTAATAAGATGATTTCTCCTGATTGCGCACAGATGTTCAAGATTAAAAAATTTAAAAATGTCTACAATGATCTGCAACGGCACATTTCACACTCTTTTATTCCTTGTATTTATGTAGAGACACAAACACGCTCACAGATCTGTTTAACAGATGCACAAACATTCAGCCAAAACACAAAAACGCTCCGGTTACTGACCTAACCTTGGTTCCCTGAGATAAGGGAACGTGCGTTGTGTATGGGGAAACTCCTGTTTACACTGATACTGAAGCCTGATTTGTTCACGTTTGTGTAGCTGCACAAACCAATGGCGCTCTAGCCCACCAGAATGGGCGAAACTGACCCCTATATAAGTTGGCTCAGAGTGCCATTTCATCAGAATCATTCGACTGAATGGACAGTCATCGATTTGCGTGCAGCTTGTAGCATGGCAAGTGACACAACGCTCGTTCCCTTATCTCAGGGAACCGAGGTTACATCAGTAACCGGAGCGTTCCTTTTCGACCGTTCTCTTACATTGTATGGGGAACGCATCCAATCACGCTGTGCTACGAGCAGATATAGAACTACCCGCTCTGCGAGCCCAGTCTAGGAGCACTTACTTAAGGACTCCAAAGAACATGAGCCAAACTAAGTCCCAAGCACTGCTGAGGACTACAGATATAACTATTTCTGCCCTCGGGGGGAAATAAGCAAACTAAATAAACAAAATCCATGCCTGCAAGATAGGGACGTCTAAATTGTAGAATCTGGCAAAAGTGGACGGCGACGACCAGCCAGCAGCTGTACAAATCTCACTTATAGAAATTCCACTGGACCATGCCCAGGAGGAGGCCATTCCTCTGGTGGAGTGGGCCCTCACCCCTATGGGGCATTGCAAGCCTTCTGAGGCATAAGCCAAGGCTATAGCATCTACTATTCAGTGGGAAAGTCTTTGCTTCGTAACCGGCAGCCCTTTACAGCGGCCTCCGAAGCAGACAAACAGCTGCTCTGATTGTCTGAAAAGACTGGAGCGCTCAATGTACACTCTAAGGGCCCTCACTGGGCAGAGTGGATTGGGACCCTGCTCACCGTCTGCAGCGGGGAGTGCTAGAAAGGTAATAACCTGGGCTCTGAACAGAGTTGAGAGCACCTTAGTTACATAACCGTGTCTTGGCTTGAGGACGAACTAACAGTCATTAGGCCCAAACTCCAGACAGGAAGCACTGATTTACAGTGCCTGCAAGTCACCCACTCGCTTGACCGATGCTAATGCCAAAAGGAGGGCGGTCTTAAGCGGCATGGGCCGCAAGTCGCCGAATGGAGCGGCTCGAAAGGCGGGCCCTTTAGGGCCCTCAGGACTATGGATAAGTCCTAGGTCAGCATGGTCTGAGGGCGAGCAGGATACAATCACCGGGCGCCCTTCAAGTACTTAACGACCAAGTCGTTTCTACCGTCTGACTGGCCAGCTTTGAGGGAATGATTCGCTTCGATAGCTGCCAGATAAATTTTGAGCGTGGAAGGGGCGCGCCCGTTATCCAGTAGCTCTTGTAAAAAGGACAGTACGTGGGACACGTCACAAGATACCGGGTCCAGGCTTCATGCTGCACACTAGTCACTGAAGAATGAACATTTAAGAGTGTAGAGCCGTCACGTAGACGGTGCTCTAGCCTCCAAAATGGAGTTGCTCACTCTCATTGGGAGCTGCAAAGGCTCCCGTCAAGGTTCCAGACATGAAGGCTCCACAGCTC
>NW_015505848.1:603107-604027 GCF_001515645.1 Sinocyclocheilus grahami
GGTGCTGCTGATGTTAGTAACAGCTGAAAAAATAATGACTGATTAATATCAATAAATTAATCAATAAACAATAAAAAAGGCTCATGCAAATATAATTACCTGCACAGTATGCATAATTACAGTCATTTGGTCTAACCAGCTCATAGACATAATAATTGCCTGGACAGGCTTTGACTTTAATGGGGTAAGACCCATGATAGCAGCAGTAATTGTGCCAGTGACCACAGACATCTCGAGTGACGACTCCATCCTTTACTTTTGGGTGTCCACCACGAATCCACAGTGGGGTATCAGTGCCACAGCCAGTTTTTTCAACACAGGTGTCTGGGATCTGAGCGCTCAGACCATTAATGAAGAGACGATACCAGCCGCTCCAGGTGACAGAGGTGTCACACTTTCTGACTGAAGCATTTGTGTTATTGGTGGCTCTCCATGGATTGTCCAGTACACTGTAGTTGTAGCAGGGGTCAACAGAGGTATAAACTGTAAAGAAAATATTAATAAAAATTCTGTTGCTTAGAAATGTTACTATAAGTATTAAGAAATACGTTTTCTTTCAAATTAATTCTTCCACAGAGTTTGTTTTCTTTAAAATATTTATTTAAACAACTATTGACTTTGTGTTAGAAGAGTATCAAGAGTACACAGACCTAAAGAATCTCATGGCATCAAACATGACTTTAAAACGACAAACTACAGGTTATAGGCGGTGTTGTGGAAAGTTACTTTTAAAAGTGATGCATTACAACGGAGGTCTTTAACCCTGCTCCAGGAGACCCACTGTCCTGCAAAATGTATTTCCAACCAGCTTCAACACACATTTAAAGGTCATTTTCAAGCAATCCTGAACACCTTGCTTAGCCGATTCCTCTGTGTGTTACAATCAGGGCTCAAATTAAGCAAACAAGTAAAAATTATCA
>NW_015505849.1:0-596 GCF_001515645.1 Sinocyclocheilus grahami
TTTTTACTGCACTCAAATGCATCAGGATGAATCTGAACAGTGTACTGTAATTAAATGACACCTGATAGAATCACTTATGACACACTGACGTGTTTGCCATGAAAAGTTCTTCAAAAATTGTGGCTGCTTTTAGCAAGTAAAAGAGCATGAATGGAGCCAACAAGACACAGTTACCATGCTTTTCTTTGACTCCACTTTACTTGCTAATTTGAGAAGCTTTCAGTCTGAACGATTAAAAAAAAAGTGCCTTGTGACTACACCGCAAATCACTTCTCTTTTGACCTCCTCATTGAGGGAACAGTGAAGTCTGAAGCTTAAAAGTTTTAGTCTCATCATTTTGAGACATTCTGTGATATAACCTGGGGCTACAGCTAGTCATTATCTCTACCAAGAAATAATTAGTGTTGACTACACAGTGTGTGGAAAAAAAGAATAGCTTTTACTCTCCCTCGCTATCAATGTACGAAGAATACTGCCTTGCGAACAACTTTGCTATTCATACAAGTAGCTGATTATATCACAAACAAAATGGCTGGCTTCTCTTCAGCCTTCTCCATTTTGTGCTTGTCCCTCCATTGATGGTAATGATTTTTTTT
>NW_015505849.1:2372-2629 GCF_001515645.1 Sinocyclocheilus grahami
GCATGATGAAAATATGTGCAATGAATGAATGTACCTGCACTGCAATGCTTTTCTTACTTAGTATTTTTGTCTGGTTGTTTCCAGTCAAAATATCTAAAGATTTTTAAATCAAGATGCATTTTCTACATAAGAAAAATAACAAGGTATTTAGTCTTTTAAGTGTATTTTTCTTAATTTGCAACTTATCTGCCAGTAGGGTTAGAAAAAATATCTTGTTTCCATTTGCATTAATATTATTTTTCTTGTTTTAAGTAAAA
>NW_015505849.1:4212-5193 GCF_001515645.1 Sinocyclocheilus grahami
ATATATATATATATATATATATATATATATATATTATACTTAATAAAAAATAATAAGGATTAAGATAGGATAAACAGATTTATACTTAAATATATAAGTTTTATGTCCTGACTGAATGAAAAATATACTTCTATACTTCTCACTGCTGTATCCCTTATTTTTTTTCAACAGCATCAGAAACCATCATCCAAATTGCTGAAGAATGTTGTTTGAGAATTTCCCACATTTCCAGTACGTCCGCTTAGTAGCTAGTAACACCAGCAAAACAAACATGTTTGACATGCAGAAATATGGTTATTATGTCAACACTATTAGATGTCAGCCTTTATTCAAGACAGCACACTTTTTTATATATGTACAGTGTTGGAACATAATGAATAATTACAACCCTTAAACATCAGTGCTTAATTGTATGTAAAATATATACATATGTACATTCACCAAAATATTGTTAATGTAGTGTTTGATCATAGCACAGACTTCTAACTGTCTCTCTATGGTATATGGAGAATGTCCATATTGGGTTTTGATGCACACACAGACTGTATATTATTGAGCATGAATTAGGCATCTTCCATATGGACAGACAGAAGAGGTGACTCACGTCACCTGGGCAAAGAGACTCACATTCAGGGCAAAGAGGACTAAGCCTGCAAATGACACTGGATGGGTTAATTATCTTAGCTTCAACTCTTGTCCTGAGGGAATCTCTGCAGCCACGTCTACTCTCAGTCCTTTAATAAAGCAGGGGAAAGTTATTTCATAACCGTGTCCTTCCAGAATGACCGGGAGATGCACACTTAGTTTGCCTGTTGTCTGCTAATTGCATGGCTAATTGTTTCAGTCTCTTCCTCTATCCATCCATCCCTCCATCTACTGAATGAATGTACAAATTCAAATTGAGAAATAAATGCTGTACTTTTGAACACTCTATTCATCAAATAATTATTAAACACACACACACACACACACACACACACA
>NW_015505849.1:6476-7497 GCF_001515645.1 Sinocyclocheilus grahami
TTTTTTTTTCTTTTTTTTGTGGGAAGCCATTACTTTCCCTCAACTCTCTAACCAGAGCGAGTTTGAAGGCAAGTCTGAAGCGATTCAACCCCAAACTTTTACACTCAGCCGACTTCATAGACTTTCTAAGAAGTCACATTATATGTGCGAAAAGCTGAGGCGCTCATCTCACCGGATTCATTGGTTCTGTGAATTTTGCAGATGGTGGAAAGGTGTTGAACAGTAGCAGGAAATGTTCAGCGCATCTTTGCACACAGACGGATCTGTCAGACCGTGAGAGGAGAGGTGTCTCTGCTACGACAGGAGACAGCTTATGCCTCTGGTGGGCCCCCTGACAAGCTCTTTATTGTGTCATAGCTGGCTTAGGCCTACTGTGGGTGAAATATGAAGACAGCAAGTCGATAGCAAAAAGAGGGGTGGACAGCGCTAACAGGGCAAATGAAAAGCAGTCGCCTGGAACTGCCATCCAAATAGCGGATGAATCGGAGCGTCCGCTTATAAAGCATATAAACGGAAGCCCGAGAATATGGAGAACCTATTTGATCATGTTAAGATATCCTGTGAAGGAGCACTTTCAGCTCAGCTGACTTGACCAGTTTCTGCTTACAGCATGGCATCTTAATGTAGAGGTTCTGTGTTTTAGCATGTTTGATGGGACATGATGGAGAAGGCTGTTATGCAATTTATAACATAATATAATTAGTTATGCTGGAAGTTTGATGGTTTTCAATTTTCTGCTGTCATTTTTAGATGGCACTTTGCTATATTTAGGACATATGAAAATGGGATTTTAATGAGCAAATATACTGTAGCATCTGAACAGCAATGGTAATGTGTTATTTTGCTACCATTGATAATTAGAAATGAATGAAAGGGTGAGAAGGGGATCTAAAACAGAAAGGTGGGCTGTTAAGACAGTTGTGCAGATCACATGTGTTTTAGTTTATTATTTCAAAGAAACACTCATTTAATGTTTATGCATTCGACTGTTCTGTTTATTTACATATTTGCATACTTGTTA
>NW_015505849.1:8865-15422 GCF_001515645.1 Sinocyclocheilus grahami
GTGTGTGTGTGTGTGTGTGTGTGTGTCCTTCAAGTTCCACGTTCTCAATGAAATGAGAGATGCTGATGCATTACCACCAGGTCACCAGTATTACCACCAGTTCAGTTCATTTCACATTTGTCAAGACGACTCAGTTAAATGAGATTATTAACAGTAGAAGTTAAATCTTACTGTAGTCTTCAAATCTGGGTACTGTCTTACGTTTTAAAATCACAAAGGGAGTTTGGTCCCATCAGGGTAACGTGACAGTCACGACTCATGCAGCTGTAAACTTTTCTACTTCTTTTGTTTTTACTCGCGATCTTTACAACACGCATTACATTACGTATTTCATGGCACACTCGTTTTATGCGTATTTGGCACCACCTATTGTTGTGGGTGTATTATTGACATGTCAAAGTCTAGACCCTGAATATAAGACGACCGCGTTTTTTCAGATGTATTTCCAAGAAATAAACATCGTCTTATATTCGGGTCAATACGGTAATTATACTGTATTCCACCAGGTTGTTTCACGTGATGTCAAAACAACTGTGTGTGTTCCATCAAGTTCTCAAATGAGAAATATTGAATATATTGTCTTGCCACCAATATTTGTTGTTTATGTAACGATCTGTTCTTCTCGTGGGCTACAAAAGTTTCTAAACCGTCTACTGTTGCACTTGATCTGTGCATTGTGATGTATGTAAACAACTTAAAGGGGTAGTTCATGCAAGAGTGAAAATTCTGTCATCATTTACTCACTTTCTCATAGTTACAAAACAAGACTTGACATATTTCTGTGAAATACAAAATAAAATATTTTGAAGAATGCGTTGTCCATAAAATGAAAGTCATTGGGGGCCAGTATAGTTTTGGACCCCACTGACTTTCATTGTATGGACAAAAAACAAGACAAGATTTTTCAAAATATCTTCTTTTGTTTTTCACATGAGCATAAGTAAATTATGACAAAAATGTCATTTTTGGGTAAATTATCCCTTTAATACAGCTATAAATGACGGCTAAAAGCGAAACATACATATTCCCACAAAATGATTACTTTGTTTGAGGCACTGAAGAATGTGAAATAGAAACATAAAGACAAACATTGCATAGACAAGCCTTTGCAAAAAAAAAATTCAGTTGTTTGTGCATGCTAGTAAGAGCATCTAAAATCTTCAAGGGGAAATAATGAATGATGGGGAACCACCTAGACAAGTTTCTAAACAACACCTTGAATATTTTAGCACTCATTTCATCACTGGTGTTTCATCTTCAGCTTGAGAGTGACACTGCCCATATCAGATCTGGGAGAATGAGGCATGTATTAACTCAGAGGTGTTGCAATGCATCTGCAGAGAGGTAACTTCCCTCTGGGTACCGTGAGCATCAGTAAAACATAATCTTTTATTACTATAGAACAAATGAGAGAAGAGAAAGGCAGCCGTGTTGAATTTTACAGAGACAGACACCCAAATAAATCTTAAAAGCTTGGCTGCATTTGAATGCAAAACAGTCACCGAATGGGAATGTGTTTGTCATTTTAAGTTGTAATATTCTTCATCTCCATTCTCTTTTCAAGGACAGGCACAGTCCCGGCTCATTTGATTTAATTTACATTCTCAGAGTTTTTATTTTTATTTTTTACAGAGCTATTCCTCAGCAGAAGGAAGAGTGATACTGAAAGCTATTTCCTAAACATGACGTCATTTTTTTTTTGCTCTGGAGTTTTTAGTCACCTGATAATTTCGGCTCAGGCGACTATCCCTAACCCTGCATATTATTTGAATTGCGGCAACAAACAGGATGCAGAACTGCAGTTCGATTGTAAATCTAAGTTGAATGAAAATTAATTGAAATTCATGTACTTTTTAACTAGAAAAGCAAAGTCTGTCCAGACAAACTTTGAATGTTGACTTAAAGAATTGTTTGAAATTGTTGAAAACATTTGAATATTTATAGGCCTTACAGTTAAAGTTGATGATATAATTGACCTTTTTGGACCATGGTTGGAACATTCCCCAGAATGCAGAATGCCTGAATTCTTTGAATTACAAATCAGTAAATTCTTCCTTTTATTATTTTTCAAATTCCACTTTAACTTACTCTGGGATGTTGCCAATTCACTTCACCTGATTTCATCTCATTAAATTGAAAGTAAGACGATTCTTAATTTTACAGAATCACATAGACTACCATTCAAAAGTTGAAAAGAGGTCTGTAAGATTTGTTTATTGTTTTTGAAAGAAATCTGTTTTGTTCATCATTATTACATTAAAAAAAACTGTTTTCTGTTTTAATATTTTTACAAATGTAATTCGAAATTATGGCAAAGCTAAATTTCCAGTAGCCATTAACCCTCAGCTATTAATTTCTTTCCAAAAAAATAAAATAATAATGAAAAAAATCTTACTGACCACAAACTTTTGAATGGTAGTGTACTTCTGTCTACTCCTGCACTAGCCAAACAACTGAGATGAATGGGAATATGCTAACAGACATCTTTCTCCAAATATAGTCAAGGCATAAATTCATTAGCTGAAGCAATAACAACTACAGCAGCAATAAATATAGATTTAGAGATTGTGAGAAGTAATGGTTTATACATAAGAGTGAAAGACAGAGCTGGCCTTTTGGTGCCTGGGTCATGCTTGGCTTTGCCCTGATAGACTGTTGACACTTTGTTTTATTATTGTTGAATTATCAGCTGGCTGCCGCGGTGGGGAAAGAAATAATAATCATTAATTACTGAGGATTTGCCTGTCAAGCTCACGCCTATTTTGTTGCCACACAAATCGTGGGTCTCATTACCCTCAAAGAGAAATGTCAGGACTTCACTGACTGGAGACTTTATCAAATGATAGAGGCCGCAGTGCAGTGCATGCTAAATTGACACTGCGAATGTAATTGAGATGCTTTTCCCCACTGTTATGGCTCTGTTAGTGTGAGACTACTTACAATGGAGAATGAGCACAGTAAGACATCAGCAATACAATAAGGACTATTGCAACCCAAAATATTGATGCGTTTTTCAATATGTTAAAGGATATTGTTCAGCAGGGTGCAAACTGTGATGCAAGCCATGTTAAACATTTCATGAAATGCATGCTCTGAGGCACACTATGACTATCTTTCGATGCATAAAAACATCACTATATTTTAGACCTATGCCATGGAGAGTTTTGCTTTCAGCCTACACCCGCTGTTGATCTTCGAGGTCTGCTGTCTTTACACTTTGCACTTAGATGGTGACCTTAAGAGAACAATAGGCTGATGAATATCAGCAGCTACTTGCTTTCTACAGTCTGATCTGTAGCCCACTTATGACGATGCTCACCTCCCCAGAGAAGGCCTGGCCATTGAGGAGATGCTCAGAGCCCTGTCCATCCTCACTTCCAAAGTGTAACCTGATCTCCTCAAGACGATGGCTGTACGTCATCGGTCCACCGGAGATGTTCACCAGGTGCTCTTTGTCCAATCGGAGTGAGACATGGCGGCCGGTGTTGTACATCGTCCCTCCAACCTTTAGAAAAAAAAAAGAGTCATGGTTAAAAGAGTCGCCAAGGAATTAAACCGAGAACTACTAATCAAATAGATAGAGAAGAAACAGTAAAAAAAAAAAAAAAAGCCCAATGGCATGTACAGACTTTTGACAAGTTTTGCACAGGCTCATTAAATTGTGGCTTCTCTGATTTATAATGTGCTTGTCTTAGAAAAGGTTATGTGCTAAATGAGCTAGAAAAGGTGCTAAGTTAAAGCCAGATGGCAACCAGCTGCACAAGAACTGCTATTTGTTGGCTTTATCAAAAAATATCTTGACACTGCCTTTGCCCTGATTTAAACCAAAAAAGGCTGTATTGTGTTTTTACTGAAGGTTCAGCCACTGATTTGGGTGATGGGATAATTTTGGGGTGGCACTTGTGTTGACCAATCAAATTTTAAGCGGTGGCTAGGGCCATCCCAGATCGCACATATGGACATGCCCCTATAAAAGAAAATATTATGATTTTTGGTTGCATATCCCTTGGGTTGACTTTTTATTAAAACATATTCATTTGTTTGTTATATAAAAGGCCACATTGAAACTGTCTTGGAAAATTATATATTTTTTTAAACATATTTTTCTGTTTGTGTACAGATTTGATTGGTTATCCCTGGTCCTTGACCCAGACTTTCAAACTTAAACTATGAAAATCCATCATACAAATAGGAATTATTACATATTTAAAACTATGCTGATCCATAAAAGAACATGTGTGGAAATTTAGAACAATGTTTTTCCAAGGAAACAACAGTATCAGTGAAGAGCATGTTTGATTCATGAGATGTGATGTGTGAAGAAAAATCAAGCTCAATACTACTTGTCAACAGAATATTTTGTGTCATTTTCAGTCAAGCTGTGTGAAAATATTATTTGTATAATTTAAAAAACATAAAATGCTAGCTATGAAATATACTCTGCCATTTTATATATATATAAATAAAATTCAATATAATTTCCATCACTTCATTTTTACCCCAGAATGCTGATGAAAATATGATAAGTGTGTTTTAAGAGTTTGTTTTCTAAAATTCTACAGGGCTAACAGTGCTTATAGTTGAAGAAATACCTCTACATCGAACTGTAAGAACATGTGTGGAAATTTAGAACAATGTTTTTCCAAGGAAACAACAGTATCAGTGAAGAGCATGTTTGATTCATGAGATGTGATGTGTGAAGAAAAATCAAGCTCAATACTACTTGTCAACAGAATATTTTGTGTCATTTTCAGTCAAGCTGTGAGAAAATATTATTTGTATAATTTAAAAAACATAAAATGCTAGCTATGAAATATACTCTGCCATTTTATATATATATATATAAATAAAATTCAATATAATTTCCATCACTTCATTTTTACCCCAGAATGCTGATGAAAATATGATGTGTGTTTTAAGAGTTTGTTTTCTAAAATTCTACAGGGCTAACAGTGCTTATAGTTGAAGAAACACCTCTACATCGAACTGTTTACTGAAAACACACAGTGGTCTGTAATGAAATTATATTCTCATTTTCAATGATACTGTAACATGTAAAAACTCAAGTGGAAGGAAAAGAGCTGGTGTGACAGATGGAAGAATGAAAACAAAAGAAGTGTGTCCTCAAAGCCGAAGAGAGTGAGAATCTGCTTGGAATCAATTCGACCTGAGGCTTTAAGAAGAGAGCATGGAAATACAAAAACCATGGATAGCAATCTTTATCAGTGTATCTGCTTATTTATTTATATTCAGGAGTTGTTCCAAAGTGAGCCATTGATAATCCAAACACGATGCCAGAAAGGTTTCCATGGCTCTTATCTTGCCTTTTCTTTTCTGCCTTTCTCTCCCTCTCTTTATTTCTTTTTGTCGGTCTCTCTTTTTCCTTTTACGACTTTGCCTTCAAAATGATTTTCCCTCACCAAATTCCCAAAGAAAGGGGCCTGCCCACACATCGTGAATATTTTATAGAACCTCTGAAAAATCAATGATTTGTGTAGGGTAGAGAGAAGAGGGGAATGAGAGAGAGGGAAGTATGGAGGGTAAAAGAAACAGTGGGAATGGGAGGAGCACAGACCATCCTTGAGAGAAACGATGAGTAAAGACATATAGCAGCACATAAAGGATCACCAATCTGCACAGTTACCTCGGAGTGCTGGACTCTTCCGAGAAAAGGGCAAGACATAAAAAACCCTGAAGAGGTAATTTCTCAATGATTATTCATGAACTACAGATGGCAAAGGGAGAAGAACTAAAACTTGCGCGGCTCCACTGAAGAAAATCCCTGTCTGGCATATACATGACAAACTGAGATGTATCTGCTACTGTTCGACAACAGCATCGAATGGACCTCAGTCTCACAGAAGTTGAATATCCATTCTGCTAGGTGTTTTTATTTCTTCCAAAATGTGAGCATTTGTCTATTATTGATGGGGTAGTCTGTGCTGAACATCTTGTATACATATATATATGGGCCTTTTATTTGCAATGTTTTTTCCTTCTTGCAATATTCCCAACTGATTTGAAAAAATATATATAACATTAGCTCATAAACATTAGCCTGTGTATTGTTTCAGCTCTGCATTTTAATTTTTCCAAATGCATTGAGCTGTTTCACCTCATAATTTGTATTGATTAATTCAAAATAAAGCTAGTAAATGCTCTGCTGCGCTTTAATTTGTTGATCTGGCAATTCTATGGCTGACACATCGCACTGCTCTGAAAACAACTGCAAAATCACCATAACATTTTGGATTGAACTTGAAATTGACCAATCATATTTGACGACTGGAACTAACACGTGTATATATACACACTACTGTTGGGGTCAGTATAATTATTATTATTATTTTTGTTTTACTGATTTGTTTTATTTTACTTTATTTTAGTTAATTTAGTTTAGTTTAGTAGATAAATTAATACTCAATGCATTAAAAGTGAATCAAAAGTAAGAGACGTTTATGTTACAAAAGATTTCTATTTCAAAATAAATGTGTGTATGTGTGCATATGTATATATACACAGACACACACACACACACACACACACACACACACACA
>NW_015505849.1:15740-25594 GCF_001515645.1 Sinocyclocheilus grahami
ATATATATATATATATATATATATATATATATATATACAGCTTTAAAGCTTTCCTTCTGGGCTGCTCTCTAGCAAAATCTATTCCAGGATTCTTATGTAAAGATCACATAAGCATGGGTTTAATTTATAAAACACTTTGTTTCCACTAGCTTAAAGCCAAAAGGCCAGTTGTTTGATGTTGGTAATACTCTCTGGTCAGGTTATCATGACATGAGCACGGTTTGAAATTAATATCATAACGCTATTATAATGCTCCAGTGAGACGGCAATGAAATAAAGAAATTAGAGAAGCACATGCTCTGTCAAGGGGATTGGCATTATGAGATTCTGTAAGGATTTGAAAGGCTGATATCAGGATGAAAAGGATGTAAACCAATTTATTTCACAGTCTCCAATGTACTGTACTGATCGGTCAGTAAAAGAGTTGTGTAATCCTCATTGAACATAACAGTTCACAGAAAACTGCCTTTCAGCAATAGTCTAGACATTACAGTACTAAAGGGAAGATGTTTAGCTATATTTGAAAAACCTGTTTGTTAAAATGCACTGTTTATTAAACATGTAAATATTATATTTCAAATACAAAAAAATATTTAAAAAATCACATTTTCTAGTGCCAGTGTTCTAAGAAACAACCTCTGTAGTCCTGAATGAACGTTTTGATTTAATCATTGTATGAACTCGACATCCAACAAACCCCCTTGAAAGCTATGCATCATTGTATGCATCAAAACACAAGCTAACCACAACCTACTTGGAATTTCAAGTAGTCAAATGACAGTCAAGCTGCCCTTCTGAAGTACTACACTACAGTTGCACTAAAGTTAGCTACAGTACACTTACAAGTTACTTACAGAAAGTAGCCAACAAACTTATGCACTAAATTGAATCAGATGTCTCAGTGGTAGAAAGGTTAAAACACTACACACATACTGTCAATAAGTCAGAAAGTAACATTTTGGGGTTTCTTTGCTTTATGTCAGTCTCATTTTTTATGTCGGCCCTTTATTTTGAAGCTGTAGTATGCTATGCTAACTACCTTTCTGCCCAGTCAGTCAATGACTAAATAGACTGTGTTTTAAGATGAAGGTACGGCTTACAGAAACTAGACAGGCTTTCCAAGGCACGATAACATCATATCTAATGATCTAGAACAAATTCAAGTGGGTGTTAAAAACCAAGTGAGTATTTAAAGTGGCTACAATGCTTATTTTTCAGAAATGGAGTCATAAGTTGATTTTATTTATTTGATTATTTTTATGGTTATTTCTATATAATTTAATTAATTCAACCAGTCAATCATGCACACGATTATGGGATATAATAGGCAGCATACAATACATCTAAAACAGACCAGATGAATGATGTTATGTACACAAACACTAAAATCAGTCAAGTCTTATTGCCTTACTACCTCTATACACTGTGTTTCTCAGCTGTCTGATATGGCAATGTCATGTACGTTCACTGATCACTGACTGTCTTGTTTAATCATTTGCTTGTGTATTTATACCCTCTCATGGTTTCCCTCGTCTAGTATTGCTTGATGTGTTGTGTGAATTTTGGTTCCATTAGTCTTGCTTTGAACTCTTGTCTGATCGTGTATCTTAGTATTATCTTGTGTTGGATCTAAATTTAGCATTGCACTTGGGTGCTTCTTCACAAGGTCACTGCCTGCACTGGATTGTTGTAAACTCCCAGCAGGTCTTGTGGTTTCAGCAGAAACGAGCACATTTTAATACTGCTTGTGGCACCCTGTGAAGAGAATGAGGCAAAGACAATAATGCATTTCATCAAATGACAAGATTTAATTATTATTATTATTTTTTTTTTTCATTAAGGTGAAAGGCGTGACAGAGTAAAAGTGAAAAGTAAATGCATTGTCTAAATTCTTTTCAATGAATTTCAACAGAACCTCTTAGTCAAAGCAGCGACAAGAAGCTGTTTAGTGACAACACTTTTGAAGCCTTTTTAACCAAGTTTAAAATGTCAAAATGAAAAATTGCCAAAGGAAAAAAAAAGCAAAGATCAAAGCAATAGAAGTCACACTGAGCCAGCCTAAAAAAAATATCATGAATATTCTTGAAAATAAGGAGGCCGTCTCAGTCTCCTCTCTAGTTTCGTGCACTTGTCCATTTTTAGGACTGTCCCATTATCAAAATAATTTCAATGCTCTGATATGCATTAACAAATAAAAATATTCCCTTACTAGAAATGTTGTCATGCTTTTGAAGACTTTGAAATAATCAGAGGATGAGTGCAAGTGCAAATGTACAAAGACAGCCTTTTTCTGTCTTTGATTTTATCACTAGTGTGCATGTAGGCTAAAATAAACTTTCAGCATTTACTTTAAAGTTCTTGAAAAAGATTAAAAATACACTCCTCTTTATTTTAATTTATTAAGTTTAAAATGTCAAAATGAAAAATTGCCAAAGGAAAAAAAAAGCAAAGATCAAAGCAATAGAAGTCACACTGAGCCAGCCTAAAAAAAATATCATGAATATTCTTGAAAATAAGGAGGCCGTCTCAGTCTCCTCTCTAGTTTCGTGCACTTGTCCATTTTTAGGACTGTCCCATTATCAAAATAATTTCAATGCTCTGATATGCATTAACAAATAAAAATATTCCCTTACTAGAAATGTTGTCATGCTTTTGAAGACTTTGAAATAATCAGAGGATGAGTGCAAGTGCAAATGTACAAAGACCGCCTTTTTCTGTCTTTGATTTTATCACTAGTGTGCATGTAGGCTAAAATAAACTTTCAGCATTTACTTTAAAGTTCTTGAAAAAGATTAAAAATACACTCCTCTTTATTTTAATTTATCTATTTATGCATGTTATGTATATTAATGTTTATTAATAAAATATATGTAAGCCATCACTGTAAAACCTGATAAGTTGAGAATACTCAAAACATTTGAGGAAACTTATTACCTCAAAACATTTGAGTAAACAAACTTTTTTTTTTTTTGTAGTTTTTTTTTTTTTAAGTTAGTAGAGCTTAACATTTTTGTGTCAAGTGGGACGGGGCTGAGAGCCGCAGGAGCCAAACCAAGCCTTGCTTCCATGGCTCTCAGTCCCGCCCCACTCATCACAATGATAATTATATACACTCAGATCTTTATAGTTAAGTGCTAGTTAGCAACAGCACACTAGCATGTGCTAATGTAGCTATCAAAAATACTCTCACTATACACTTGCAGGTAAATAGTCAAACAACATGCAGTATACGTAGTCATAAAATTTAGCTGTCCATCCTCAACCTAACCACAGGCTCTACTCTTCACTACAACGGTAACACTACAAAACCAACATAACAGAAACCTCTGTAAATCCAAACATAACACAGCATTAAATACTAACTTATGTCTCCCCACATTAATCTTGTGCAAGAACACATCAAATAACACTTAAAGGCACAATATGTAATTTTCGCCGCTAGGGCACGTATTCAAAATAAACAAAGAGACAAAGGCGTAGTTTGATGACGCCGTGACTGAGTGTAGAATCATGGGAGTTGCCGTCTTCATCCCCACAGCCGAAGCAATCCGACGGAACTCGGGCGTAAATCATGTTCATGGATGAGCTAATTATTTATTAACATAGTAGAATGAAGCAGGGTGAGGCTGAAAGCCGTTGAAGCAAAACGAGGCCGCTGAACGAGCGTGACACACGGCTCGAAAGCAGCGGAGCTTTTATTATGCCACAGCCGACCGCTTCAGCTCCTTCCGGTCGTGCGTATGTGGGGGGAAAAAGCAGCGTGGTTTTATCATATAGATACATTTGAAAGTTCTATTATAATGCTACTCTGTGCGGTCGTCACCGGTCAATTAAAACGCACAACATATTAAAGCGTCTTTGGTGTTTCCATGTTTTCTACGAAACAAAACCGGAAATTGAGGGGTTATGACGTCATTGGCAGGCGACACAATGACACTATGGACACGGTCTGTGTCACTAGTTAAAATTGCTTATTTCTCTGGATTTAAACATTATTCTAAACATTTGGGATAATGTAAGTATGCAAGTCAGCAAAATATATAACACTGTTTTAGTGGTTTTTGGATATTTTAATAAAAAAATTATTACATATTGTGCCTTTAATTTCAACATTTCTTTTCCTTATGTTGTCTGATGCAAAGCATGCTGGGAACTACAAAACTCAATAATTTTAAGTTCAGCTTACTACAAAGAAATGTTGAGTTCACCGAACATTTTTCAATTAAGTCCAATGAACTTTCATTATTATTTGAGTGAAATAAACTTAATTTAAACTTTCAAATAAACTTTCATTTAATTCATTTCACTGTTCGGTTTAACAGTGTGTGTAATTTTTCTCTATAAAAAATGCAGGACAAACACATATTGCATAATGGGGCTGTACTTTTTAACAGCTAAAAAGAAAATGTAAATACCCTCTAGGTTTTAATGTACAACCTCACAATTGCAGAGTCCCAGTGTTTGGTGGTCCAAGGTCCTTAATATCATCCAAATGTATGCTCACAATTTACTGACTGAAATCATAGGGAACTAGAGGGTGGAAGGAGACACAGTTGAAGATATTTGCAATGCAATTGTGTAATACACACTGTCACACCAGACAGACATGCTTTCCTGCTTGCTCTTTCCGATGTCTTGCCTCAATTTAATTCCACCTCAGAGATCCCTGCCTTCAAATCTGAGTGAGCTAAAAGGCGTTTGCCATTTTTTTGCCCATGCATTCCTACACATAAATGTAAATTGACCTCTGAGACTCGGTTCAATGTAGAATTGATCCAGTTTCTCAAAATGGTCAGTAATGCCAATGCTCCTAGTTTTAATTGCTAACACACTGCTAAGTGATTACACAGAAGTCCCAGCATGCAACCCTATTGCACGTTGCAAAAAATGTGCAGAAAAAATCCAGCTAGCACAATTAAATGTGCTTTAAAAGGATCTGTTAGCTGCACTGATTCACCAGACACATGTATCCATTTTTTAAGCAGTTTCCTTAATTGTTCCCAGCATTTCAAGTCAGGCGTATCTGCTCACCCATTTACTAGCTTGATTGTTCTCTTTTATACCATTTTTATTAGCTCACCCTCAGTTTGCTCTTATGCTGACTGCCAGATATAGTTACTGTTCTCTGCTTACAACTTTTACCAGTTTCCGTCCCACTAGAAAGCAACTGAATGTTTATGGAATAAAAATAAAAGTCCAGAGATAGTGAGTGTCTGAATTCTTCCAAACACCATTAACCTCACACACAACTAACATCTTTCATACCAGTATAAAATGTGTAACAGAACATACTTTACTCACATACTGTATGTGTGCCATCATGTGCTGCATGCAAAACAAACCAGTGCTTAATTTGATCCGGATCCTGCCGGATCCTGTTCTGGAAAATGTCAGATTTTGGATTTTTGCGTTCCGGTATTTGTTTTTAAAGATCCGGCATTAACAAGTGCATTAGATCGTGACAGTGAGGGCGTGCATACAAGACAAAGCGATTGCGGGTTTATGTAGATGTATTTGGAGCATGATTTGTAGATTATGTATTGGTCCTCAACATATTATTGACCAATCAGCTTTCTTAAGTTCAAAATCGCTCTCGTTGATTGGTGCTACTGCTTAACCCACTCTCTCCACTGAGAGAGTGTAATAATACCAGAAATAATACTAAATAAAGTGAAATATTATAATGTATAAACATTATAAACACTATAATCATAGCCTAGTTCCCCTCACTCCAAAACAAATCATTTAAATGTAACGGTATGCAGAACAGATCAAGAATGAAAAAAACATAAAGAAACTAAAATAAAGCGAAAATGAAAGGAGGCTACCGTTGGGCTCACGTACCACTCTCATTCTGCACAAATGAATCCAATGTTTCCATATTCGCAATGTATTTAAATGTTAAACCATTATTTATAATGTAGACTAGGCTTCATGCGCTTGGCATAACAGCGGCTGTAGACTGGTTATACTACGGACTCTTTAAATTGATATGTTTGGCTGACTGTATTTTATTTTGATAATGAACAGACTGAAATGGCAAGTTTGAATGGCTAGAATATGTGGTGCGCTGGCGCGATCAAACAGCTGACACATTAAATAGGCTACTCCATTTTTGGTCATACAGATAAAAGTAAGACAACCTGCAAAGTGTTAAAAAAAATACTAACTAACACTAGCTTCTCTATTCTTTTTGTATTCTATCTAATTCTTTTCTTTTTATTTATTATACAATTAACAAAAGCAAAAAAGGCCTCTAACCCTAGCTTGCTCTATTCTTTTTCTATTCTATCGGTTTTCTTTTATTTATTAGGCCTATAGCCTATAATAATAATAAAAAAAAACATTGCTACTTGTACTACATTAAGCTGAGACTTGTTATAGCACTTGCGTATCATTGCTCTTTTGTTGATTTTGATTGCTTCCATTGTCCTCATTTGTAAGTCGCTTTGGATAAAAGTGTCTGCTAAATGACTAAATGTAAATTTACATTTGAGTGTGCAAATGTAAAATTGCACACTCACAATAAAAAAAGAACATTTGTGTTTTTGTAATTAAGCAAACAAACAGGATGCGCGTTCTGTCATCGGTTCTCGGTTTCCTTTCCGTGAACTTGTTTGTGGATCACCGCACCTCACATCTGTTTTACATCTGTTAATTATTTGTCAGATATAATTCGCAAATTTATATCTTTTCTATATAGATTATCATTGTATTTTTTTTTATGGAAACAAATTTAGTTATTTTTAATGTATATTATATTTGCCTTAATTCATCCTGGCGACCCATTTTTGACCCAGGGTTTGAAAACCTAGGCTGTATAGTTAGGTCCATGCAGAAACATGTGAACGATGCTCTTATAGTTGTGTCATCACCGTTTAGTGACGTCATTGAATGTTCCGGGAAAACTGAAGTTGTATTGTCAGTGTCGGTCACGGTGCCTTTTAACTGCTGATTTGGATCCGGCAATGTTTCATTTACAAATTAAGCACTGCAAACAATGACCAGTAGAGTCTGATTCACAAATAAATGACTCTTTTTAGTGAACCAAAACTATAGCTCAATTGCTGAAATGAATGACTCTTGAGCCGGTTACTGTTTCAACCCTCCAAAACTATTTCGAATGAAACCAAAAAAGCATTAGCAGAGATATCATTTCAGATGAAGAGTTTTTGAATTGGAATCACAACGAATTGGAAAGCTGTATCAATACCCAAAACTAAAATTTAACATTTAGCTGTATATGTATATAATGCATATACTGTACATGTTGAGAAACATATTAGTACAAACAAACACAAATGTATGTAAATCATGTAAGTTCAAGTAAAACAACTGAGAGGAGGCAGAACTGAAATATAAGGTATACATATACAGTAAGCAATTAGAGAACTGCTTTGCCAGACTATAAGCAACACATAAAGTAGTTAAATAGCAGTCAAGCTGTCCTTTTGAATCTATAGTTACAAGTCCATACTGGCTGCAGGAATTGTCTTCAAGTAGGTTGCTTTTGTTTACCATTTCACATTTATTAAAATGGCCAAAAGCGCATACACAAATTTCCCTACTACTGCTTTTGCCTATGCAATGACTGCTTCTTTTGTTCAAGCGTTGGTTCAAAGATTTTAATAATGAGACCCTTCAGAGGAGGAAGAGGAGAGAGGGGAACAGAGACAAATAAGGGCTGTGAAGGTCTAGTGGCTGATCTGAAGCTGCTGACTCAATAAATGACTCAAAGCCAGGTGTCCCAGATTCAAGGTTCGGTTTCCTGACTATTTTCATGCCTGTGTGAGTCGCCATAGAAATACAAGCTGCAGGAAAGCAAAAACATGGAACATGCACATAAACAGCACATTTGTGCACTGTGTATACATATGTAGCCGAAGTACATTTATTATGTATTATTGTTTTAACTTCTGTTCATGGGGAGGAAGTGTGATGCAGAGGCGGGCATTGCAATTAGGCATCCATATATTACAGAATAACACAAGGAATCTCATTGAGGATTAAATCTTAAGCTCTTACATGCCAAATCTGTTTTGATCATAATGGCAAACTAGATCAAGGGATCCATATTAAACTCAAATAGAGAAATAAAGGCCTTCGAAGTTGGTGTTACAACCCCAAAAGGGCAGTTACAATGAAAACATGGAGAAACTAAGAACTACGCTGGGAAAAATCACTGCAGGCTTGAGTACTGTAACGAGGGAGGTAGATGGAGGCGTTATGTGAACTGTCTCAGGGTCTGGTGATTTTTTTTGTGGTAAAATGGAACCCTATATAAGAATCATCTCTTACTTCAAAGAGTTTTTTTTATGGAATTGTGACAATCTGAGCCTCGGAGGCAAAACAGATTGGAGATGAGAAGGAATATGCTCTAAATAAAGCAAAAGGCCCAAGAGGCCTACATTACAGTTATTTTACCATGGTAAGGGCTGTTCTTTGGCCAGATGTGAAGTGGTGTCCCCCCATTAATCTAAAAAAATATAAAATGGCAGCAAAATATTTATTGAATAAATGTATTTTTTTATAATATTTATTCACATTATTCAAATGTATTCATAAGGATAATTGAAATAAACAATTATTTTGCAAAGTAATAAGGTTCAGTAGGCCCTTTCACAACAAACATGAATATTCGACACAAATTAGTTTTTGAATACAAACAGTTAATTCCTATGGAACTATTTGAACAATGACTTGCTGACAAATCTACTTTTTTCTATTCTCCAAACTGTGTAGAATTAGTTTAAAAATTAGGTTACCAAAGAATTAAAATGTCTTTATCCTTACACACATAAACACATACATGTTTTAAAAGAATTCTCAAATGCAACATTTAATACAATAAAGCCCTTCCATTCAAAATAAATATTAGATGCATATAGTTCTTTGATTTGAGACAAACAAATACGATTTAAAGATAATCAGTCCCTCCAGGATTTCACAATTTATTTTTTGGTAAGCGCACGCGGCAAGGCGGAAAGCGCATGAAACACAAATCCGGTCTGACTGACTGACTGAATTGAGTTCTCTTTTGTGGTATACTGTGGTTTTAATAACTCTTTTTTATTACAGTCAACCATGTGATGCTTTTTATTTTGTCATTCATCCTGTTTCTTAATCACTCTAATGTGTAAATAACTTTAAACAGTACTGCCCACTGAAAGCTGTGACTGATATGTCGATTTGACACGTATCGTCATACCACCCAATCATATAAAACAATAATCACTTTTGCTTAATTCATTTTGCTCATGTCCAACGGTCGTCCATCTCAGATATCGTTAACTGCTGTATACTGTGTACTGCATCGTGCACATATCTGTATATTGAAAATAATGCTTCACAACTTTATTAAAATTAGGTATAATTAATTTAGTAATTATCATTTAGTATTTTGTGAGATCTTAATTTTTACAATTATTTTGTGGTGAAATGGTGAATTATGCAGGATCGCAAAAAATTGGACTTTTTTGATTTTGCATTGGATTCAACGATTGCAGAATCACAAAAAAACTGCAGGGACTGGATAGCGATAGATATAGATAACTTAAAAATAAAATATTTTTTTAAAATTAAATTTTTTAAACATTTTATTCATATTTATATATACACTGAACAAAATTATAAAGCAACATTTTTGTTTTTGCCCCCATTTTTCATGAGCTGAACTCAAAGATGTAAGACTTTTTCTATGTACACAAAAGGCCTATTTCTCTCAAATATTGTTCACAAATCTGTCTAAATCTGTGTTAGTGAGCACTTCTTCTTTGCCGAGATAATCCATTTGGCATTTGAGAATTTGGCAGTACATCCAACCGGCCTCACAACCGCAGACCACGTGTAACCAC
>NW_015505849.1:25874-31471 GCF_001515645.1 Sinocyclocheilus grahami
GGACCCCGGACCCCCTAATACAGTAAAACTGCATATTTTAGAGTGGCCTTTTATTATGGCCAGCCTAAGGCACACCCGTACAAAAAACTTTCTTTAATTCCAAAAATCAAGAAATTAGCTAAACAATGAAAAATATTCATGTTAATTAATGTTAATTAAAAAGCTACTGTAAATGAGTACCCAAGATCCACATTAGGGAAATGCAACTTTTGAGAGTTGTCCTCAGACAGCGACAATGGCAGCATTTATGCACACGATTAAGAAGCCACATCTGAACTCCATCTGTTCCTGCTGTGTGCCCGTCACACCAATGCCAACACAGCCAACCGGACGCCACCCCACCACCGTTGACAAATTAACACTTAAACACACCCTTGGCTCGCTGGCAACCGAAGAGAGCCAGAGGGGGAGGAGAGGGGGTGGAAGATTCAATTAAAGAGTAGAGGAACACTTCGCAGAACTCAGACGAGTCGACACGAGAATCTTGGCCCGGCCACTGACAGTGAAGCCACTTCATTAAGATGCAGGAGCAGAGGTGAGCTGTAAAACCGATGTCTTGCCACATATCATGGTGAGCCGGGATGGCAGGAACACATTTTCACTGGGACGTTTACAGTTATAAGTTATTGTGTGCGGCTGGGAACGAGGGATGGGATAAGGATGTAGCCTAAAGCTTTTGCTGTTCTGGTAAACCGGTGCTCAGCTTTCCCTTGTGAGTTTGCTGTCATCGCATGAATAAACAACGTGCAGGTAACTATTCAGGGGACGTCAATGGGTAAATAGCCAATGCTAAGTGGCACAATCGCTGACTGCGCTTTCATATAGAGATTGAACAGATGTCATTTCCCAAAAATACCCACAGTTTGAGGCGTGGACAGGTGTGATTAGATTTAAAGTGTGTTTTTCATAGCCATGTTTCTCTCTCAGACAGGACTCTGTCAAAACTCTCACTGCACTCTGAATCATAAAGAACAGATGTTTGGAAGAGATTCAATCTGAAAAAAATCCCAACAACTGTCAAGTTACAAAAAAAAATGTCTACAAGATTTGTATTCTGCATAAAACACATACGTCACTGTAACATGCTATTCAATTAGAAACAGGGAAGATGGTTTCTGCAGCACCCTGTAGACTTTGTCTGCATTTTTAAACATTTGATTTATTTATTTGCCTTGCTGTTCAGATGAGTTCATTCTTCAAGGAACTGCCATTCTTGGCCCGAGGGTCTTTTTTGAGGCAGCACTATGTATCGGGGGCTGTTCTGAGTGGGAGAGAGTAGCGGATCTGGAGGGAATTCAACAGAGGAGCACAACAAAACGCATTGCTCTTTGAGCCACATCATTTCCTATATTTCCCAAGCTAGCAAACACAATCAAAATATATCTTTAATCTGCCAGATGATAAATCTAATGGGAGGATGGTGAGTAATTAAAATGTACATAGATATTCATTTTCAAGTTAAAAAAAAGGCAGGTAACTCAACAAAACAATCCAGTAGACATCTAAGTGATATCTTACTTGCCTGTGTTGATGCATTTATATTGAAACCGGAAGTTGGAGATCTATCCAAAGGGTTTCCCTTTTCCAAAACCAATATATATATATTTTTTAAAGTTTACCTCATTGTAGAAAAGTTAGAAAATAATAAAAATAATTTACATAATCATTAACATGGTTTGCTACTTGAATTGTTAGTAAGAAGTAGATTGTATCAGGGGGAGGGATGTTCTCATTTGAAAGATAATCTGATCGGACAATATGTTTTTAACCCATTTTCCCATAAAAACAAGACATTTTAAAAAGGTCGTTTTGTCAACATTTAGGAGAACACTAGCATTAAAATGCCCCCAAAACTAATAAACATGTACTAAAACCACAAAACCGCAATTCTGATTTGATGGACTTTTATATGTAGCCTACATATTTTCATATTTCTTTATGAAACAATATTAATATTAGATTACTTCCAGCAAGGTTGATCACTTTTGAAGAGCTCAAAAAGGTTCATGAGGTTCAGGCCTAATGAATAATGAAGCAAACAACACATACCACAACTGCTTTGAGTCATTATCTGATTCTTCATTGGGCTTTAGAGACGGTTCCTTTACCCAGAGTGCCGTGCTGCTGGCTGGGTGAGGAGCACCTGCGTGATAAGAGAGTGAACTCGGGTTCTCTCTCTTTGTTGCGAGTGTGTGACTCACAAACCTCTACATTATCTCTCTGAGATAAAACGTCTTTTAATGGGTAGAATGTGCAGCACTTGTAATTTTCCAAACCCAGGCGATGTGAATAATATAAAGCAGAAGCTGGAATGGATAAATGTAATATACTGGGAGGGCACTGAGATTCACTGTCCTGAGAGAGCAAGAACAGTCAATACGCTTTACATCAATGCACTGTCTGCTACTTTCATTATTGAAATTAATCACTAAATTTCTAATTGAAAGAGGCCAAAGGTAGCATTACCTGAGATCGATGGGTGATCAATAATAGGGAATTATGGATGTAATCATCTTGGTGTGGTGCTCAGGGGTAATCTGGGTCAATATATGTTCATGTGACATGTGAATTGGAATTTAGGCTCTGGACTGATGAATGTTACAAGGCTCACTCTGACAATGAATCTCGATCAATGATCCTGCAGTGTGCTGATGCAGCCATAAAACAACTGAAGATAAACAAATAAGAGCTTTTCTTTGATGACAGGTTTACTTTTTGTCAACTGCTAAATAATTTCCTAAGCAAGTCATTTTCACAAATGTTTTGTATATTTTTTCCCTACACAATGAGTTTATAGTGACAATGGGCACAGAAAAAGGACAAAAATGTCTATATGAATCATATGCTATTTCAAATTCTCTGAAGCAAAACAATAACTTTGTGTGATGAACAGACCACTTTATGTCACAATTAACTAATATTGTTTTGCATTTCCAACGCATCTCTCAAATCAAATAGTGCATGCTGCCTGTAGTCACCAGTAGGGACATCATCAACAACAAAAGTCATTGGTTCTGAAGTATCTCGTAACCAAAATCACCTGCACCAAAGGTGCCATATTGGATTGAGTCACAGTGAAGATGACTTTAGTTTTAGTCTTATTTCAGCATATTAATAGAAAGACAAAATTTATTTCAGTACCCTTGTGAAAATAAATGCACTTCATTGCACTAAATGTGGACTTGCAACGTACTTCAAATCTGCATATTATTTCCACAATAAGTACTCTTTTAAAAAAGTATGCAAAAGTGTACTTATAAGGGTATGCAAATACAGCGACATCATCATTGCTGTTTGGTGAACAATGGGCAATTTTTAAACTTTTTTTTATTTTTTTTAACTACAACTAGATAACAGCTCAGCTGTTATATGTATGTTTTCTGTGAATTATTTTGTGAGACACACTGGGGTGGTGCTATACTGTAATTCATGCAAATGTATTATCGTGACACCGTCCATTATTATAAGTGCATATTGATATTCTAGTAAGACATAACACCCAAGATTGAAATGATCAAACAAAGCTTGATTAATTGCATTAAATGAATACTTCAGAGCAAATCTCAAATCGTAATGTTTGAGCAATATCAATACAGCGCTGTCTTGCAAGCACTGTAATAGAAGCGGAATATCAATTTGAAACTCTCCTCAGAAGCACTATATTAACACTGGCCTATTTTAGCAAAAACCTTCTTGTCATACCTTCCACTGCCTACAGAATGCACTTTGAGCTCTAGTTTCATTCTTCGTGAAATAAAACATCAATGCAGTCCTTTGGGTGGGAGTGCACAAGGGGTTAAGGGTGTTTTGAACTGATAAAACAGTCTTGTGAATTAGTCAAGAATCAATCCACCCACAGCCCCCATCCGTAAACCAATCCCCTGCCATAAATATCGACCATAACGGCACTAAACAAGTTAAGACACGTTCAGCCAGAGCTGACAATTGTGAAAGAAATCATTAAACTGCACACTGGAACAGGGTGTTGAGTTCAGGACCCTGAGAATTACTTACATACCTCACACTTTTGTTACCTAAAGAAAAAAATTAAGTGAAAAGTGGGTCATGGGATGTCATCCAAGCTGTCCTCTGGGAAATCTTCTCCTCCTTTCTTTGACATGATGCTGCTTGGCAATGTTTCTTCCGCCCTCACACTCATAGACGACATATGGCGTAAAGGGGGACGGAGCACACTGTCATGTAGGTACATCAGGATATGGGCTTCCATTCTTTTCAAGAGTAGGTGAAAGATTAACTATCTGCTTCTCTTCTACCACTCTGAGTCGCGCTCCTGGGAGATAGTGACCTGCTGTTTTAGATGGATAAGCTATAGTTTATTCAATCTCAAATGCCAAGGGTAGACCGGACCTTTGAAATGCCTGACTGAACTCGCTCCTCGGCATAACAACAGGGAGTCAGGCTCTGTGGGAGAGCGGGGTTTTTAAAATTGGTGTCAAGGAATAGCCTTCTTTGCACCTTGACTCCTTTTCCACTTTGTTGAAAGAAGGCAAGCGGTACAGTAACACATCCCAGCTGCTTATAGGCCTTATGCGACAGCAGACGGCAATCAATAACATGTATGTGATCAGCCTGCAATATCAGCCTCTACATATGTCTCTGAACACACCGTACTGAATATCTGAGTGGCGGTGATACTTTGGTGGCAGATTGGAATGCTGGCAAAAAGCCATATTAAATGTATAGGCAAGCTTTGGCTCCCAGTTGTGGAGGTTTCATGAGAACAAGCCAGCTGTTCCTGTCGGCCCCCCATCTTTCCCAGATGCACACAGCCATAGTGCCTTTCACATGGCCTTCTCCAGAGACTCATATACTGAGCTGTCGCAAACCTCATATACTGCGCCTCTGTGTCTGACACTGGTTAAACCCCTATTATAGAGACTAAATGCCCCTGAGATTTTTTGTTGGAGGAGGGATATTTGTCTGCAATATGGTCAAAAAAGAATGTAGGGTAATTGTCACAAGCAAAAAAATCAACACTACCTCTCTGAAGATTCATTTGATATTCACTTTTTTTTTTTGCTCAAATAGTTACCGTAAAGAGCAGTGCCTAACAATAGTTTTCAGAGATGATGTGATTTATGCATTTACTTTTGGAAAATTTCTCAATTGTAGATTAACAATTAGATAAAAATGGAAATAAAATAAATAAATAAATAAAATAAAAATAAATAAAAATCACATTATACATTAGACATTAGACTAAGGATCATTTAGACACTTCACCATATTTAACCTATATTTCAATCTTCTAATCTTACCTAATTGATTTTTTATTAATTAATTTTTTTACTGTTACATTTTGCATGCAATACTGTAAATGAAAATACATTTGTGACCATTCAAACTGTACAATTTAAAAAAAGATATTCATACTTATATTGTAGTCTAAGGACTATAGACAATTTAACAAATGTACTCTCTTTCTTTCTTTCTTAGTACAACACTATGCAAAAGCTATGAAATACTATATAATACACATTCAAGGAAAAAATATATTAAAACTAAGTCAGTGATCTTATAGTGTTTAGGCCAGTCAGAATCCAGCAGGCCCTGACAGCCCACCACTGATTATATAT
>NW_015505849.1:31567-55475 GCF_001515645.1 Sinocyclocheilus grahami
ATATATATATATATATATATATATATATATATATATATATATATATATATATATATATATATATATATGTGTGTATAGTATGTAATTCAGTAAAGGAGATATGTCACAAAACACAGTCAAAGCAAAGCATCATCAGTATCATCATGAAGCTTTTTCATGTTCCTATTGTACTCTTGAATTTTCAGCACTAATATGAGATCAAGATGACAACAGTAATTTTGGTGAATAGATGAGCATTTATGCTGCAGTCTGCCGCCCCCTGAAGTGCATCAAGACCTAACCACTGGAACTGAAGAATTAACAGTTATTCTGTTCAGTAGTAGAAAATGAAACCGGAGGACATCATCAGAGACTTCACAGTTGGAACTGTCGTAAAAACTGAAACGAGAGTCACTGCCAATAATTAGCTTGACTCCACACTCCAAGTGCATGTGATTTTAAAGCTTGATAACTTACTCCCACATTGTGCTCCGAGCAGTGGATATTTTTAGTCATGATCACAGTTTCATAGGATCAAGTCTGAAACGATTGGTAACTAGGAGCTCAGGCATTTATTTGAGCAATGCTTGAAAAGAGAACATTACTATACTATCATTTCCTACCTTACCACAACAATATGAATAAAAATAAAATAGTAACTGAAATATTTTGCTTGTCTAAATGTGCTTTATAGAACATGAGCACCTCAATGTGGAACTTGAAGGAAAAATTGAGACAGAAAATTATTTTCCTACAGAAGATTCTCAAAGGGGAAAATAAAAATGTTGCAAAGAGCTGTTTCTGTGAGGTCAGAAACATGGGCAAATTTCCGGGTACATTAAAGATTAAGCATTACAAATGCATTTCGATATTGCACCGAACAGAAAAGCATTGGGGATATTTCCACAAAACAAACTACAGTATGCTAATTCTGTGTGATGGCATGCCAGCCAAATTCATTTTAAGGTGCCAATGTAAATCTTTCATTTCTGTTTTTGCAAGGAAAAGTTAGAGGGCGAGAAACATTCTAATTCATTTTCCAATTTCCAGATGTGAGGCCCAGTGAGTCAGGTTGGAAGGTGCACGATAGCTGAAGAATTAACTCTGTCAAAAGAATGTAGGGTAATTGTCACAAGCCACACATACGTATCACACATACACACACACACACACACACACACGCACCAGAGGTGGAAAGTAACTAATTACAAATACTTTTGTTACAGTACTCGAGTACATTTTTTATTTTTTTTTAAACTGCTGGGGTGGAGCCCTGCGCTTCAGCCAATAACAGACAGGTCTGACTCAGGTAAAAAAACGATCAAAACTTCCAGTTCAGCTGGGGGCGTTCAAACCGCGTTTTGCTTTGACTATCACTGGCATTGGCATTTTGAATCAGCATCATTAGCGTTTCAATATTTTAGTGAATGTGAGCTATGCTCTGATTTTTAATTGTAATTTTGTCAGCTCCTGAAATGGGTCATATCGTTGATATTACCAGAGCACAGCTGTATAAGTAAATAGAAACTCAGTTGATAGAATTATTGCATGGATGGAGCAAGAACAATGTAAGTGTCTAAAATACATGCACATAGTTGAATGGTAAAAATTGCCCTCTTTAACAGTGCAGTTAAACTAAATATACAAAGCTAAAATAACTTAAACATTAACAACAACACTGAAATAAGAGCGCATGCATTTTACGTGCATCTGGCTGATAGATCAACCATGATTTATCTGTCAATCAGATGCATTTAAAATCACTTTTTCTGTGTGCGTGCTTTGGATGTGTGAGCACATGGGCGAAGAAACAATATAGTCTATGTATGACTGGACGATTTATTCATATCCAAAACAAGACGATTACGGAAAGCTAAACACTCTCATGCATGGTTCATTCATACTCGAAGCCGGAGGGTGCTCTCGTGCAGAAAGTCCAAAACGGCCCAGTAGAAGTAATAACTTAAACTCAGTTGATAGAATTATTGCATGGATGGAGCAAGAACAATGTAAGTGTCTAAAATACATGCACATAGTTGAATGGTAAAAATTGCCCTCTTTAACAGTGCAGTTAAACTAAATATACAAAGCTAAAATAACTTAAACATTAACAACAACACTGAAATAAGAGCGCATGCATTTTACGTGCATCTGGCTGATAGATCAACCATGATTTATCTGTCAATCAGATGCATTTAAAATCACTTTTTCTGTGTGCGTGCTTTGGATGTGTGAGCACATGGGCGAAGAAACAATATAGTCTATGTATGACTGGACGATTTATTCATATCCAAAACAAGACGATTACGGAAAGCTAAACACTCTCATGCATGGTTCATTCATACTCGAAGCCGGAGGGTGCTCTCGTGCAGAAAGTCCAAAACGGCCCAGTAGAAGTAATAACTTATGACGTGCAGGAAATCCCTAATATGGACAAAGGCATCCCGCTATTGCTTTAGCTATGTAAGAGCTTTATTCCAACTAGACATTGTGTCTTTGCCTTATGTTTATTCATATTGGAATCAACTGACAGACAATATTGTTTGGAAAAAGGTTTGGTTAATACCTAATCAATATTTAAGCACAAACAAGGTTAAGGAAATATCATTCAAAATTATACACAGGATTTACCCAGCCAAGAATTATTTGGTAAAATTTAAATCTGATATTGATTTTAGTTGCTCCTTTTGTGTCAGTTGCCCTGAAACTGTGGTACATTTGCTTTGGCATTGCCCTTTTGTAAAGCTATTTTGCCAAATGTATGTGATTTTATTGTACAAAATATTGATAATTATTTTGTTTTGTTATGGAAATATGTATTATTTGGTATATTGGAGAACAACAAAGAAAAGCACAGTCACGTTTACATGATAAATCTTATTTTTTTACATGCAAAATTTCATATTCACAAATATAAGTTCTCTTGCAAAAACATCTTGTTTTTTTTCTTTTAGGAAGGAAATGGAGCATTATATTGATACTATACAATTTTCTATGAAACAAAAAGCAATTAAAACGGTGAAAGTTTGTAAACGCTTTAATATTTTTATGCACATTTGTATTTGTATACAGCCCCAGTGTGAAATTGTTTATTTCATGTATAATTGTTATGGTTATGATCTGTTTTGGTTTAGTTTTCTGTGTCTCCTTTCTCCTGCCTTGTTTGTTTCCATGGTTTTTGATTAATTAGCTCCACACCTGTTTCTGTTTCTCCCTGATTACATTCCCAGTATTTAAAACCTGTGTTCTCCATTATTCCTTTGTCTGCTATTGAGTTGATTCCCTTATGTGCTACGTGAGTGTCTGTCTGCCCTGTATTTCCCCGAAGCGAAGATTAAAAGACTATTTTGAGTTCTGAGCTATTCATTTTAAATATAATTATATAAAAATTTTGCAGTCGCACCAGCAGGAAAAATTATCGCAAAATGCGACTATTTGGTCACAGTCTAGAGTCCGGCATTTCTGTCCCCTCATTTCTGAAATGATGGCTATGCCCCTATGTTTGCAGTACAGAAAACAGTGCACGAGTCTTCTTGTGCTTGAATGGTTTAAAGTCATATTAAAATGCACACAAAGGAATCGATAAGAGGAATCGAAATTGTAATTTTATAACAACTAGATGATTTCTGACCTTAAGCATCCTATTCCAGAATTGAAATAGATTTTGGATTCCCAAGCCTAGGTATGGGTTAAAATGTTAAATAAAATGCTCTTTTTTTGTCCTACCGAAAATGTGCCTGGAGTCCACCTTTGTTATTATTACAAACTACACTTTCAATGTGATTTTAAACCATTCAAGTCAAGAAGACTCACGGGCTGTTTTCTCTGAACACACATCCTTGTGTAAGTGTTCTTTAGCCTGTTGATTTTCATTCATAGCATTTAGCTAACAAGGAAATATTTTGCAATAAGAGTTAGAATAAATGTGAATGATATCTAAGATTTTTTATTTATTTATTAGTCTTTTTTTTTTTTTTTTTACCTTATTGGAATAAAAATTAGGAATTGACAAGAATCGGAATCATTAAAATTCAAATGATGCCCAACCTTACCCATACCCCACATTCTTTTTTACTGGCACATTTCTATTCAAGGGTTTTAAACCCTTTCTTTTCTTTTAAACCCTCACTTACCCTTTTTTGCTTTTGCCCTTCTTAAAAACAACCACATAATCTTATACGTGTATGTACTTTTCACAATTAGTTATAAAACAGTTGCTCCTGGCAACAGGGATAGGTAGTATGTTTGCTTAACATAGCGTCAAACATGACAATTTATGAGACTAATATCATGTTTTGCTCCAAAATTACTATATAACATCAGTCGTGTTTGAAACAGTTAGCTTCTGTGGTTCCATGTTGCTTCTTATCACAGTGAGACAGAAAATATTTTTTTTCTAAAATTCTATACTGTGATACAAGCTGTGAATTAGCATTGCATTGCGATTGGGTGTTTATTTTCTTCAACGTTTCATCAGTCAAAGCATCTCTATCTGCATGTTATTCAGCTGTAGTGATATCTGATGCATTTGTCCATATAAGGGATTTCCTGGGTCTCACTTGTGCTGTGAAATAGACATTACAGTACATGAGTGTTAGGGTTAGGGTTAACCCTGCTCCCTAATGCTCACATGGTCTCATTTTGGGTAAAAATAGAAAAATAATACTAAAGTACTTTGTAACGCAGTAACTTGAGTAGTTTATCAGCAAACTACTTTTTTGCTCTTACTTGAGTCATATTATTTTTCAGTACTTTTACTTGTACTCAAGTAAATTATTCCTTAATATTTTTACTTAATTACAATTTCTTAGTACTCTTTCCACCACTGACACAGAGAGAGAGAGGTTGTGAGGTTTTCAGCAACGTCAAGTGAAATACATTAATGACACCTGCACATATATTCAGACTGATGTCTTTTTTTCTTCACCTTTAATCGTTGTGTGCTTCTACATAATTCTCCTTTCATAAAGTAAGGCACAACATTAGAGGTAAAAATAAGAATTTTATGAACAAAGTCTCTCTAAGGAGGAAAATGTTATTTTCAGTGATGAGCCATACTGGGCTTCCATAACATCCTTGTATTGCCGTAATGTCTGTGCATTACCTGGGCTAAAGTTTACGAGGGGTGTGCAACCCTCATCAGAATGCTTGGCCCCGTGTGCCTTTGTGATTGATTTTTCGATGAAGTAGAGATGCCATTGGGACTTTCCTTCCCAGCTGGACAGGAGGAGTGATCATCATTGTGTTGATTCCAAAAACACATTACATTACAGCACATCTTCGATTATTGTCGGGTTCACCCTGGAGTTTTACCACATGGAAGTGTGGAAGAATGAAACGGGAAATGAAAACATCATCTAAAAAAAGCTTAATTCAGAATTGAGGCCCTGGAGGTCTATAATTTCAGCAAACATGGTTGTCTTACCAAGCAGTCTGGTGAGAGCAGAATGAGAAAGGAAAAGACAGAGTGGATAAGAAATGGAAGATGTTGTGGCATGAGAGTAATCTGTGTGCATCAGAAAATAAATAATGTAAAATAATCATACATAAGGGGCTCTGATATGGCTATTTGCACTGAAAAATGAAGCATAAAAACAATTGGTAATTCTGTCATTATCTCCAATGTTATTCCAAACATTTTTCCCAAATATTTTTCAGGGGAACATAACAGGATACATTTTGAAGAATCTTTATGCCACTATTTTTCATATATATTTGAGTCAATAAGTTGAACACAAGAACTAGAATAGGCTAATAATGAAAAAAAAAATTATATTGATTTATTTGTGAACTGGTTGGTCCATTCCACAAATAAGAATTCAATGAGGAATTTAACTCACTGACTCAAAGATCCAGTTGAAGCATTTCTTGAGTGAACAGCTTATTAGTGAATAATGACTTCAATTTCAGCCTGTTCCTTAAACAAAGCTGTCATGTGGCTACTGAAGAATTAGAAAATATCAAAGTTGGTGCTTTAATGTCATTTTTGTATCTTAATGGCAACTGTCACTATTCACGAGTTCACGCTTACATATAATTAGCTGAAGTATGGTAATGCATATTTGGCGTGCTGTCCGGGGAAGGGCCCGAACCTAGAGTACCCCCCCCCCCATATAAGTGTAGTATGAACTCGAAGTGAGGAGATGGGGTGGAGGAGGGATGCTGATAACCGTCAATGGATAGAGGTAAGTCAGCTGTATTTATATCATGGTGTTGATTAACTTGAATGTTAATTAGGCTAAGTATCTGATGCGCTCCGCCCGAACCTTGTTAATAAAACATAATTTCACGAGTTCACGCTTACATATAATTAGCTGAAGTATGGTAATGCATATTTGGCGTGCTGTCCGGGGAAGGGCTCCGAGCTCAGGAATGGCCCGAACCTAGAGTACCCCCAAAAAGCAATTGAGCAAGGGACAGCTCCCAGACTGAAGAATCTCCCAAAATGAGCACGGAGAACTGGCAGGGGCTGATGTTTTGATAAGTCACCTGGTTGGCAAGCCGGAAGAGCCTACGTACTCCGGTGAGCAATTTATGCGTTGGAAGGGTAGGCCTTACCGGCTGTTGGTATTGGACTATGTGGTTTGGGGCGCCCGGTCGGGAGGGCTCGAGCCGATGCTCAACGGGAGCTCACGTCGTTGGAAAGGGTGAGCCCTACCGGCCGATGGGGGAGGAGCAGCGTGATTGTGTAGCCCTACCAGGAGGGCCCGAGTTGCCTCAACTGGAATAGCTCGCGGTGTCGGCGTATGGGCCCTACTGGCTGACAGGCCCCTGCTAATCAGTGGGCAGAGGGCAAAAAAAAAATGGCTGACCGAGAGGGCCCATGAAGCCTCCGACTGGAGATCAAGACTCAGAACGACGGACGTGTGCGTCCTCTCAGTTTAGCAGATAAAAAGGCTTTGGGCCGTCCGGCAAGGAGGACTCTTGCGACACCCGACGGGAGATCAATACTCACGGCATCGGATGGATAAGTCTCACTTGCGGGCGGCAAGTATAGAAGCCCAACTGGGCGTACTCTCGCCGATATCTGACGGGAGATCAATACTCGCTGCATCAGACGGGTAAGCCTCACCGGGCGGGGAGAGAGAAAAGGAAGACCCGACTGGGGGGGCTCTCGCAGCATCCGATGGGGTATCAGACTCAGAACATCGAACGGGTAAGCCTCGCCAGGTGGGGGGGAAAAGACTTGAGGTTAGCTGAGAGGGTTCTGATGGCGTTCGGCGGGAGGTCGAGACTCATGGCGTCGGACGGCTAAGCCTCGCCAACCATCGAACGGAAAATAAAGTTATGTGGCCGGGAGACTCTCGCTGACGTCCGATGGGAGCTCAATACTCACGGCATCGAATGGGTAAGCCTCGCCGACCGTAGGATGGAAAATGTAAAGTTGTCTGGCCAGGAGGCTCTCGCCGACGTCCGACGGGAGCTCAATACTCACGGCATCGAATGGGTAAGCCTCGCCGACCGTAGGATGGAAAATGTAAAGTTGTCTGGCCAGGAGGCTCTCGCCGACGTCCGACGGGAGCTCAATACTCATGGCATCGAACGGGTAAGCCTCTCCAAACATAAGACGGAAAGGTAAAGTTGTCTGGTCAGGAGGCTCTCGCCGTCATCCGACGGGAGCACACTGCATTGAACGGTGAGCCTCGCAGACCGTAGAATGGAAAAGGTAAGGTTGTCTAGTCGGGAGGCTCTTGCCGGCATCCGATGGGAGCTCAATATTCACAGCATCGGACGGGTAAGCCTCGCCGACCGTAGGATGGAAAAGGTAGAAAAGGTTTTTTTTTTTTTTTTTTACGCCGAGTGATGTTAGATGGTTTGATGACCAATGAGGGTTTGGTGAGCTTTTTTGATGTGAAACTGGTTGGTTCTGATGTAGCTTTGGTGAGCTTCTGAAGACCATCTTCCTAGAGTTTGGATCTGCTGCTTGGAGAGGCCTTTTTGGGCTGCTGATGTTGCTGCCCCAATACAAAAGGAATGGCTGGAGAAATTCTTTGCTGGGATGCCTGATAATTGCAGGACGGATCTGAGGTGTTTTTGGAACCAGAAGTGAGTGGCGGGTTTTTTGGAGTCATCTAAAAATAGTGGTTTGTGGGGGAGTTTAGCCTGAGAATTCCTAAGGCGGAGGTACTCAAAGATGGACTGGTATGGTTGGAATGGAGAAGAGGGATTAAAAATGTAGCTGAAATGACCTTCTTGGCTTGGTCGGTCTTTGTTTGATTAAAAAATAAATTGTTTTGCAATCGAGTACGGTTAGGTCTGAGACGGTCGGGTTGATTTTTGTGTCGAATTTGGAAAGGATGGTGAGTTCCAAGCATCTAAGAAAACCGAAAAAGGTTAGAATGAACATGGCAAAAGTAATTGGGCTATTTTCAGACTAGTTTTAAGTAGTAATTGGGCGGGTTTTGTAGCGAAAACCTGGCAACCTTGCACCAGAGCTGTCGGCGATTTATTTATTTATTTATTTTTTCTATTGTAAAGTCATGCAGTGTGTAACCTCCTGTCGTCGTTCCATCGTGCAGTGTGAACACAGCAACAACTGAATGCTACCCCCGATAGTCGTGCAGTGTGAACTCGGCATAAGTCTCGCCAGTAAGTTGAAAAAACACATTCGCTTAAGGAGGGAGGCTCTCGCAGCATCTAACGGGAGTTCAATACTCGCGGCCTCGGACGGGCATGCTTCGCCGGTAGTCGGACAGAAAGGCCAAGATTTGCTTGACCGGAAGGCTCTTGCGGCATCTGATGGGAATTCAATACTCACGGCATCAGATGGGTGAGCCTCGCCATTAGTCGATGGAGAAACATATTTGCTCCACCAGGAGCGCTCTTGCAGCATCTGTAAGGGAATCCAATGCTCAGAAAAATTTGAGTTGTCTAAAAGGGTAGATGCTATGAAGATTACTTTGCGTAATTGTTTGATGGATCCAATAAGCTGCTTCTTATAACGCATCAGAAAATCTTGGTGCTGCTTTGCATCTGAAAGTTAAACAAAATAGAATTTCCTGTGCCAACGTACCCCAAATAAGTGCAGTGAATCTGGATGGATAGGCATGGCTTTGAAAGCTGAGGTGATGTCGACTTTTGCCAGCCAAGTGCTAAGACCCGTGATTTTATTATATTGATTACGTGATCAATGTCCTACTATTGAGAGGGAATTAGTCAAGGAAATGAGGCGTTTATGCTTGAAAGCAGGGAGTTACGTGGAGCTGACAGATCGATTAGAAGGCGTTTCTTACCCCATAATTTTCCAAGTAGCCACTCCAGTGGGCTACCACGAAACGGAGAAGGCGGGGCATCAAAAGGGCTGATCATGAACCCTCGTTTAATTCACGCCGCCTATGGGGGAAAAGCTGAACAGATTATTTCAGTGAAACGCTGAACGTAATGAAAAACTCAGAAAAATGGCTTTTGATGTCCGCATTCAAGTATTTAAGATCACTGTAGCATTTCTGTCGTAAAGAAATAGCCAAATATTTAAGATTAAGTGGACATTTGAATTAAATGTTTAGTCATACAAGGATTAGATTGCCCAGTGACATATAGAAACAATTGTTTTCCAAAACACATAGTAACGAATTTATTAATATATTTATTTATTATTTAAAAATGTATTTGGCAACTTTTAGTATCTTTAAAAAGTTATTAGATGTTAAAGAAGTGTATTTTCCTCTTAACCACCCAAAGAAGAAAGTATTGAAAAGCTAGCCAAGTGGCAAGTCGGCTAGAGACTTGGAGAGAGGTGCCTAGCAATACTCACGTCACATGTGAATTAGGTTGCTAGTTGCACTTGTTCGATGATAATGGTTTCTTTATGATAAACTTAGTTGTTAGTTTGTGCCTATAATCGTTAATCATTTAGGTACATAGTTGAACTTATTTTCTCGAAACTCAATCTTTTTCATCCGCTTATCTGAGTGAAATGTGTAGTTTAAAATACAGGTAAAAATGCTAGCGAAAATGAACTCAGAAAATCTGAGTAATTTATTTGTTTATTCTAGCAGTTTGAGTCATGGTTACGAAATTACATCAACATCCTTTTGTCACAAGGTCGTTTCACGACTTTTAGCAACAAAATAACCTGCCTTTTAGCGACTTTACCTAAAAATTTATTTGCAACACGTGGAGCTGACAGATCGATTAGAAGGCGTTTCTTACCCCAGAATTTTCCTAGTAGCCACTCCAATGGGCAAATGTGAAACTGAGAAGGCGGGGCATCAAAAGGGCTGATAATGAACCCTCGTTTAATTCACGCCGCCTATGGGGGAAAAGCTGAACAGATTATTTCAGTGAAACGCTGAACGTAATGAAAAACTCAGAAAAATGGCTTTTGATGTCCGCATTCAAGTATTTAAGATCACTGTAGCATTTCTGTCGTAAAGAAATAGCCAAATATTTAAGATTAAGTGGACATTTGAATTAAATGTTTAGTCATACAAGGATTAGATTGCCCAGTGACATATAGAAACAATTGTTTTCCAAAACACATAGTAACGAATTTATTAATATATTTATTTATTATTTAAAAATCTATTTGGCAACTTTTAGTATCTTTAAAAAGTTATTAGATGTTAAAGAAGTGTATTTTCCTCTTAACCACCCAAAGAAGAAAGTATTGAAAAGCTAGCCAAGTGGCAAGTCGGCTAGAGACTTGGAGAGAGGTGCCTAGCAATACTCACGTCACATGTGAATTAGGTTGCTAGTTGCACTTGTTCGATGATAATGGTTTCTTTATGATAAACTTAGTTGTTAGTTTGTGCCTATAATCGTTAATCATTTAGGTACATAGTTGAACTTATTTTCTCGAAACTCAATCTTTTTCATCCGCTTATCTGAGTGAAATGTGTAGTTTAAAATACAGGTAAAAATGCTAGCGAAAATGAACTCAGAAAATCTGAGTAATTTATTTGTTTATTCTAGCAGTTTGAGTCATGGTTACGAAATTACATCAACATCCTTTTGTCACAAGGTCGTTTCACGACTTTTAGCAACAAAATAACCTGCCTTTTAGCGACTTTACCTAAAAATTTATTTGCAACACGGCTTGCGTCGCTAGAGGAAGCGGCCTCGCGTTATATATATATACAGTGGGTATGGAAAGTATTCAGACCCACTTAAATTTTTCACTCTTTGTTATATTGCAGCCATTTGCTAAAATCATTTAAGTTACATTTTTTTCCTCATTAATGTACACACAGCACCCCATATTGACAGAAAAACACAGAATTGTTGACATTTTTGCAGATTTATTAAAAAAGAAAAACTGAAATATCACATGGTCCTAAGTATTCAGACCCTTTGCTGTGACACTCATATATTTAACTCAGGTCCTGTCCATTTCTTCTGATCATCCTTGAGAGGGTTCTACGCCTGCATTTGAGTCCAGCATATATATATATATATATATATATATATATATATATATATAATTTAATTTTTTTTATCTGCTCTAGTTTCAGGACTGATATAATTATTATGCTTCTTTCCTCTTTTTAAGATGAAACGAATGACTAGTGTTCATATCATTCCACATGTCTGTGTTACTATAACAACAAATTGACTTCAGAATGTAACAAATTTGCTAAATCGCCACAATTAAACATTCCGATATAACAGGCACAATTTCCTGATAGTAGTTTACAAATTGGTTAATTGTATGTTCGGTGTTCGATTTGCATTAACTCAGTGATGGGAGCAGAAGAGTGCAATGGTTGTTTTTGATTCCTTGTTCAGTCTCGGTAATGATGCTGCCAGGCATGCTGCATTGTTGATTGAACGGAAGGGTACTCTGGAAAAGGATGAGGAATCAGACCCAACAGAAGCTATTGCAAAAATCACACAAGAAACTTAATGACACACTGTGACTCACTGTGGCAATGGTCCGTGCAATGTCAAAAGAGAGCGGAGACACTCAATTCAGATCTGTGTGACCACATTTGGAGGTGTTGGCAGGCACAGACAGAGCTGAAATACACCAGCAGGCCGTTTGAGGATAGACTGATCTGATTAAAAGAGAATCTTCAAATCAAGTAGGGCTCAGGGCTCAACAATAAAGGCTTTTTTCTGCTGGCCTGGTCAGAATAATAGTGGCAGATTTTTACTGCCACTGCCAACATTTTTACTGGGTCAACATATATATACTGTAATGTATAAATATTTTTTTTTAATATATATTTTAATTCCATGACAGCTAAAAATTCTAGACACACTTTAAATTCTAGTTTTTGTTTGTTCATCAGAATAGATGTGGATAAATTTACATTCGATTGTGAATTGGTAATAGGGATGCACCAGTATCGGCCCGATACTGTGATCCTGTACTCGTACACATACTCATTAAAATGCTCTAATACCAAAAAGCAATACCACACAGCATGTGAACAGTGCTGTGCCCAGACAAAGAAACAAGTATGTAATTAATTTTATGTTGAACATTCCATATTCATGCCTATATAGCTGATGTGAGCAAGCTTATAAGCAAAGCATGCTGAGTGGACTGAGTGGATTGACAGACATGCGAGCTTGTCGAGCGAATATCCCTTTTCTCTCACAGACATCACTGGGAAGTTTGTAGTTTGGTCGGATATGTCAAAAGCTAAATAATGTGCAAGTTACTAAAGTTACCTGACGGTAAGGAGAGATTGGGGGAGAATGCGCATGCTTCTGTTGCATGATCTTGATTGCTGTTTGCTCACTTAGCACAGGCATCACTTGGATTAAAACTAGGGCTGTGCAAATAATCGAAAGCAATTTTCATACGCATCTCGTCAGTAAAGCCGGTTCTGTGATTAGTAGTAAATCTCAAGCACGTGCGTTCAGATGGAGCGGCCTTTACTACTATAATATCGGTAACATACAGTCAACTGAGGCGAATTTAAGCAGAACCCATGTGCACAACCCTTTTCTCTCACAGACATCACTGGGAAGTTTGTAGTTTGGTCGGATATGTCAAAAGCTAAATAATGTGCAAGTTACTAAAGTTACCTGACGGTAAGGAGAGATTGGGGGAGAATGCGCATGCTTCTGTTGCATGATCTTGATTGCTGTTTGCTCACTTAGCACAGGCATCACTTGGATTAAAACTAGGGCTGTGCAAATAATCGAAAGCAATTTTCATACGCATCTCGTCAGTAAAGCCGGTTCTGTGATTAGTAGTAAATCTCCAGCACGTGCGTTCAGATGGAGCGGCCTTTACTACTATAATATCGGTAACATACAGTCAACTGAGGCGAATTTAAGCAGAACCCATGTGCACAACCCATGTGAAGTGAAAAGCTGTGTTTTTTGCCTATGTAACCGGTATGTATTAGAACCGAATCAGAATGCAGATTTCGGTGCCTCGTTTCGGTGCCACCCAAATGCCTGAGCGATCGATTGAAATATTTGTCCTGGTTCTCCGAAATGGACGTAAGAAGCATGGGCATTGCTAGGCCATTTTTAGCGGGGTTATAGTGATTAGCTCCATAAACTGTACACAAATTCGCGATCGCCTCAGAGTCAGTCCCCTTTAAATTTCATATGAAAATGGCGGCAGACTTCGTCTCCTCCCCGTCTTTCAGCATGCTCTATAATCCGCAGACAGCGGCGGCGCAGTGCAAGCGGACTCAAACAGAAACAGAGGACACAAGGTGTGTGTTTATCGATAGATTGTTATAATATCTGTATCTGTGCAGTTCTTTGTCATAAATACAGTTATCAAAAGGTCACGAGGGAGTAATCGGTTTTACCATCTACTGTAAAGTTTTCGTTGCGTTCACCGCTCATCACACCACAGCTATTTGCTCCAGCGAAAATCTAGCCCTTAACACATATGAACGCATACTTTATGAAACGATCATGTTGGTATTTTCATTTGAAATTTTTATATTTAATATAAAACATATTACAGTGCATGACATGTGGCATACCATACAGTCATTCACAGAACTGATTAAAGACAGTGACAGACAGCACTCAGTCAATTCACTCATTTTAACTAAATATCAGAGTGATTGACAGAGATAAATTATGTGTGGTTTTGTATTAAATAATGACCCAGATCGTGAAATACATTTATTCACTGTTACCGATACCATTTTAAAAGTATCGATTTGGCACTTTTTCACAGGAGAAAGCCCTATTACAAATAGAGCTAAAAACACTTTAATGATTAATTCATTTATTGCAAACATGTATCTTTTCACTTCACAAGACATTAATTGATATCAGCTGTTTGGACTCTCATTCTGATGGCACCCATTCACTGGAGAGGATCCATTGGTGAGCAAGTGATGTATTGCTAAATTTGTTACACTAAAATCTGTTCCCACAAAGAAACAAACTCATCTACAGCTTGGATGGCCTCAGGGTGAGTAAAGTTTCAGCAAATTTAAATTTTTGGTTGAACTATTCCTTTAAGGAAGAAAACACTATAAAACACTGAGCTCACTGAGTTCACCTAACACTGTAGTTTGTGACATGCATTTGGCATTCGCTCAGTCTTTGCAAGGTCAAAAAAAAGAGCTTGTATGATTCTGGGGAAAAATAGTCGCTGACCTACTTCTCAAATCACTTTAAATATGTAACTGATGCAGTTTATGTTGCAAAATGTAGGCACAGTCAATTTTAACACTCCAAAAACTTGAGAAAGTGTTAAAGTATTTACATATTTATTTCTCCACCATGAAAAAATGCAGTGCCAAACTTTCCAAAGACAACTGCTTGTGGGAGAGGGTGCTATGGTGGTCCAAAAAAGTTTAAATGCAATATGAACCCAAAACAATATATGCAGTACGCCGAATCCTATTCTCACACAATATCTTTTCACCCACCATTATATTTTTCCTTTCTTTTTTTATTCCATATTGCATCTATATTTAAAAGCATCATCTCGCAACTAAGCTGTTTCTGAAACATTCTGACACGGCGATTATACAGGCCTTTTTGCCTCTCCCTCCACATTAGGGTCATTCCCAAAGCGCCGTCACACGAACAACAAACACAGTGACTCCTAACAACACACAAACAAGTCTAAGGCGAGAAATCATGCAGCAAAAAACAAGTAACAGTGTCAACTGGGAATAAAGCCACTGTTCTTCTTGATGGCTGTGAAATGAAATTCTCTCCATTCTGAAAGGGCCCACAAAGGAGAATCACTAAGTAAGCCATTGACAAAATAACTCTCTGTGAAATGTTGGGATTTCCAACACCTGTTTAGATTCATTTTACATCTTTGCTGGCCTTAAAGTCCAGGAATGAATGTGTGGCTGGAAAAAACTGAATCAGCAGTGATCGTGCCAAACGTAGACGACTGTGAAGTAGCTCACTCATATAGGAGACGTCGGCTTTCATCACATCTTTTGCTATTTTGCTGAACTTTTGCTGACATTTGCTGGCGGATTTGACATTAATCTGTCATTTTGATGTCTATGCAAATGGTAAAGTATGTGTGGTCCTTTAAATGTATTTATTATGAGCTCCATTCAGGATGTGAACAAAGATGGGAAACCCCCAGGGGGAGCGAGTAAGCATGTGGCTGCGGGGCTGAAAGCTTTAACAACAACATATTGGGGCAAAGGGCACCTTCTGTTTGACACAACTCCCCTTTTTAAGCTTCAACATCATTCGGAAACCAAGCAAAATTGCTGTAACATCTGAGAAACGACTTCCTAGGATCTGATAAATGATTATGTTAAAACTTAGCAGAGAAAGGGATTGTGGGAGATTTTTACCCTTCGTACCCCCTCCTCCTGCTTTAGATTTTAATTCTGCTTGTAATTCCCTGGTGGGATCTTCTTTTGCTGTGGTGGCACAGAGAGAAAAAAAGGAGTTCTCACTGTCGCCTGAACAGAGAAACGGAGAAAAATAGCCTGAAGTGGATCTTGTGAAGGTTTTCAAGGGCAGCATTTGCTGTAGTGTATGAAGACGCGTTAAAAGGACACCGAGGGACTAATGAAGGCCCGAGTATCTTTAAAGCACGTTGTTCAGAGGAAAAGGCCGCGCGGCGCCGATCCATGTGTAGCAAATAAAAATGTTCACATCAAAGTACGAATACATTTTTAGGCCAGATGTTGTGTGAAAAATTTAGGACAAATCCCACCCAAGAGGAAAAAAATAGGACAATACTGAGAGGAAAAGAGAGGGTCACAGAAAACCATCAACTTAATTAAAACTTAAGACCATCATTGAAAACAATGATCTACAACATAGTTATGTACCAAATGTGCACAGAGTATATAAAATGGAACTCCTGGCTGACCTCATGTCAAAATTTTTGGCTATCAATGTTAATCTGATCTGTTCAAGGGCTTTACATTTCACAGTCGATCATAACAGATTTCATTACTCTGGCGCAGATGTGTCGCTTTTGTACTGACATGTCAGCCAAACAGACCCTCCCTGGATTTGTACACCATGAAATGTGATGACACTATTTGCTGTCATCATATCTGTGAAAATGTGTAGCAGATAGGGTCTGCAGATTGATTTTGTTTGTCTATTCTTCCTCACCGTCCCCCTGCAGCTGCATATGAATAACAGATGGGATAAATTAGCTGGAAAATTGACAGCCAGTCAGATTTCTGATAACATGAACTAGCCCTGTATTCTGTATCCTGCACTTGTCAGATCACCTGGTAAAAATAAAAATAAAATATCGCTCCACTGAAAACAAATGCTGAAACATTAGCCTACTGCCAGGCAATGGCCTGCTTCATTAGCCATATTTGCCTAATTAAAGTGATTTCATCTGAAAGGTCTATGGATATAGACCAAATTAGAAGAATATCCTTGAGATTGGCAAACAATTGCTTCTAAAACTCACCTCTAACAGGAGTGTAGCATCTGCCAAGTGTCACATAATGTGTTCTACATGATGATTTTGCTCACTTGTGGATGTGTTGCCAGACAAGGGCTGTTCTGTCAGACACAGAGACGTTTGAAGCTTGTAAAAGCATCATAGAGGAATTTACGGCAGCCGTCAGCAGAGAACCAGCAATAGGGATGTGTAAAACTATATAGTTTTAAAATCTGCTAGACCCCAAGCCCTGTATAATTAGGTTAAGTTTTTGGTTCCCCGATCAGACAAGTTTCTTATGGGGTTTTAAATAAGACACATTGTTGCATTAAAAACAGCTAGACAGAGCGTAAAAGAAAAGAACGGAATGCATTGGTCTCGAGACATGTTTTGTAACACAACAGCCTAAGATGTCTGTCTGCATGTTTATGGCTGTAAAAGTGGTGTTTATTTTTTATTATTTGGCCTTGTTTTATGGATACATGAAATAGAAGACCGGAAATCAAGGTGAGAAAGAGAGAGGAATGGAATGGGAACAAGATCTGGGACAGACTCACACGGACACAAATACATGCGTACAATTATTTAACTAAGTACACAAATAAGTACTGAGCAATAATAATAATGAACAACATGTACTTGTTTGGTTTAGGGTTAGTTGCATAATTTACAGTCATTACTATAGTAATAAGTGCAGTGTAAGTAACCTATAACAAGGAGACTTTCACATTTCACATTGTTTCACAAGATCTATATCTGTCTATCATCTATCTATCTATCTATCATGACAAATTATCTAACAACGTGCATAGAAAATGTTCTCATGACAACAGAATGAGAATAGCGAGGTTGGCTAGAAATTGTAAGAATTCCGACCTGATGAGAGGGTAAGTGAAGCTCCTAATCCAGTTCAGTGTTGTTCCATGGCCTGCTTAGAGGGTTGGAAAGCTATGCACGTTCCTTCAGCATAATCCCTGGCCATGAGCTTACCCCTGAAAGTACCTTTCCTGAATCACAACACACCTTGTGTTTAGCCTGTCTGGGGCGTCTCATTGCCCCTAAAGGGCCAAAAGTAAATTCCCAAACAAAAGCCTTGCTGCTCACTTACTCCGTTTCCTTCAGAAGAAAGACAGCCTACAGCTTGTTCTTTCCCAAGTGGATGACAGTTACTACTGTAAAGAGACAAGGACCCTTTGTCAAGGACAAGTTCAAGAACATTCCAGAGCACACTGGGTGAAACTAAAAGGAAAAGTATAAGACTTTCCTTTTTTTTTGGTGATGTATCACATAATCTAATGCTACACTGAGTCAGTGGTCAGGGCGGAGACTTATGAGGCAATTGAGTGCAGTGGTCTAATAGCACTGGGAGGTTTCTTCAATCACTCTTAGCCTAGAGAGTGGAGAGGCAAAGGACTTATGCCAAGGAACTGCGAGAGGAGCAGACAAACTATCCCTGAGCGGTGAGCGCCAGGTACATGGAGGAGCAGTTCATCTGAGCATGTCAGTTAATACAGCACACCAACTATATTGGCTTTCCAGCAAGATCTGATGACCACTGTCCGTGGTGCTGAAAATCACTGCCCTACATTTGTGCTGAGAAGGTGGCGCTCTCCAAGGTGCTGAACTGGGAAGACGACTGCATTAGCCTGATCATTAATCTATCTTTAATTACCTGCACCACAGAACTGCAGATTTTTGAATTAATTTGAAAGAGTTTCATTTGAATAAAATGCTACTTTGCTTTTCAATGGTCCATTCTTTTTCGCAACCGACAAGGTTTAGGGTTATTAGCATCACTCAAGTGCAAAATGCTGCCATATTAGCAGTTCTTAAATGCTATTAAACTGGGGCTGACTGGCAAATTACAGAGTGGATGTAGAGGCCACAAAAGGGATGAAACAAACCAATTCTCGCAGCCCCTAGGAAGCAGCTGCTTTGCCTCATTTAAGCGCTGTCTTTCACAAGACCCTTTGTTTTGTCTGAGGGCTCGTCAAGGCACTATCAGCATTTATCTACCTGCTGTTTAGTCCATCTGTCTGCTTTTAAAGACAGCTCGGTGTGAGGGATGCTACGGTAGAGTGGGGAGAAAGAATTATAGTAAAAGTAATGCTGTAAAAACAACTTGACGAGAGTGTGAAGGACTTTCAACTGATCATCCTTCTCCGTTTTTCATAGATACCATCAGGAGAGGAAGTGCAGCTGCCTGTGAGCTCGCACCTGGGAACTTCAAAAAGACACCCAGATGCTCATGTCTGCTGAGAGCAGGACTGCGATGACAGACTATCAGAGGCAGCGAGAGACAGCCAGAGCCAAGCAGTGGATGAATTCATTGAAGAATAGTGCTAATTTATTTTCCGATCAAATAAATTAGGTTTACGTCACAGGACACAAAGAAATAGGAAAACAATGCACAGTGCCATGCACTATCCCCTATAAAGTGTCTCTGAGAGTCAGTAAATCTAACTGATACTTACAGTCAGCACAGGGAGCACTTGACCCCTCATTTTAATGACTCTATTAGAGTCTGACTGAGAATCCACCATAAACCCATTGGAAATGCTGATTCACATATTATTAGTGCCTCATTTCAGGTCTCTCCTTACCAGTCAGACACAGCTTGTTTGCCCCCAGGCCCCTCACACATACATTTGCTGACTGAGCCCCCCATCTTTCTTCCTTTATTTCCCCCCGAGCAGCCAGCAGAGGGAGCGTGCAGACTAATAAAAGGACCACAACCTTGATCAAGCTGGCAGGAATAACAAAAAGCAGGGACAACATTCCTCAGAAAAGCACACTGACTGAACAGGCAGGTCATATTTAAATGCTCTGATCTGTGAAATAATAGCAGCCTAGCCACTGAAATTGTCATTTCATTCAGTGTCAATTGATCAAATCCGGATCTTTTCTCACCCTGTGAGCATATACAAGGTGTTTCTTTTTTTCCCTGTTCCTCCCTTCCCTCACTGCCATCTGGAGAAGCTCCTGTTCACACAAGGACTTGGCTTTTTATCTAAGCTCATGTGTTTCTGTGCATTGAGAAGGGAGAACAACAAGGGGAAGGTGTGGCAAAGTGTTTCTGGCAACTGTCTCTCTTGTGGCAGTCACCTATTGTGATGAGGGCAGACTGAGGAGGAAGGCTGCAAAAGAGAAGGGAAGGTTGAATGGGGCCGTTGAGGGGAGGGCTTAGTGAGGGGGTGGCTTGTAGGAGCCCTGCTGAATTTTACATGAAGCTGTCGATAGGAAATAGCATCACTGCTTTTTCACCAACACCTCCTGGGAAGCCTCTAGCATCTGCTATGGTAATTTCTCTACACTGTAAAAATAATATGATCAGTAAGTCATGGCAACTTATGTTTTTGCATTACTTGAACTCATCAAAATAAGTTGAGCACTTTCAACTTTTTTTATAAGTTAAAATTTATTTGATTTTTAAAACTTGATTTTTAAAGTCAGTTTAATGCAATTTGAATGTAAGTTGGAGTAGGAGCAGTTTTGTTAAATATTTTGGTTACACTTTACTTGAAGGGGTGTGCATAAGACTGACATGACACCTTCATAATCATGACATGACACCTACATAATCATGACATGACACATGTCATGAATATGAAGGTTTTTAATGCATGTTTATGACAACTGTCATTAAGTGTCATTCACTCGGTTATGTAATTTCTAATGCAAAGATGACATTGCTTGAGATGTCTTTGTTATGGGCTATGGTTAGGGGTAAGGGTAGGGGTAGGGTTAGGTCAAATAATGTCATATTTGCATTAAAAATGACATAACTGAGCGAATGACACTTAATGACAGTTGTCATAAACATGCATAAAACCTCCTTCATATTCATGACATGTGTCATGTCATGATTATGAAGGTGTCATGTTAGTCTTATGCACACCCCTTCAAGTAAAGTGTTACCAATATTTTTCATTAAACCTTTTTAGAGGTGCCTGTAAATTCACTTAATAATTGGCCTTAACACAATGTGTACTGATATATGTCTCTCAGCTGTTGCAGCACAATTGTTACTGTACATATCTGATTCACTAAAAAGAACTGTTTCAGAGTCATTCATTCGGTATACAACTACACAGTTTGCATGGTGTGTGCTTGATTCACTAAAAAGAACCAACTCATCATCATCATCATCATCTGTGAGGGAATCAGTCTGTAGTGGTTGCACTGTATGTGTTTGATTCATAGTCACCTCTGATAACAGATCTCTCTTAATTGTAATTTAGAAACATTTATTTTCAGTAAAGCTACTTTGAAACTATATGCATCGTTAAGGAGCACTGTGCAAAAAAATGTGAACTGCATTGAATCGAATCACTAAAAAGAATCAACTAATAACAGTCATTCATTGGGCAATTGGACAACACCGATCGTGCTGTGTTTAACTCACTACAATGAACTACTCATAAGAATCATTCATGTGGGAATCGGACTACATTGGTTGCACTGCATTCTTTAAAAGAATGGCTTATATGAGTCATACTGTCTGTTTTGTACTGTAAATTCATAAGCGTGTTGTGGCCCTACTACAGCATTATAGGAAACTATGTAAGACTGTATTTTATTATATTATATTTTATTTTATCTGTATCGGCAGAAGAATGCATGTGCAGGAACCGTTAGCAGAACCGAATAGCATTCAGTGCAGAAATATAATATAATATTATATATTATATATATAATATATAATATAAATATTCAGTGCTATATAAATAGCTTGTCTTCTCTTGACGCCATCACTATCACATCGCTATCTTAGAACAGTTCAGTTCCTGCTGGTAGCTTTTCCAAGCTCTCCCAATCAGTGCAGATTTGTTCAACAAATCCCTCTAATTTGAGCAGACTGGAATTAAAAGGCCAGAGCTGAGAATATAGACCACAGCACTGACAAATATGAGGCACATGGATGTGGCTCGAGTGTTTATAGCCTCTCTTTAACAGGCAGTACTTTGTGGATTTAATCCCACAGCCAGGCTCCAGTACTTCTTTCCATCGACAGATTTGTGGTGTCTCCCTTCTATTGATTTCTCTCCTCTCTTTATCACTCAGTGTTTACTGTAAGTGAGTTGTGTAGCTCTTTGTGTCTCAAGCTTTGTTGCTCAGAGCTGGACATTTTAAACAGAACAGAGAGGCAGAGAGAGGCCAATCTGGCTCGTGTTATGGAACATGTTAGAAAAAGGTCTTTAGTGGAAGGAAGTGAACATTAAACATGTCTCTCTTCAGGTTTACATTATGTGCACATTTTCAACTTTTAATGGCTTCTGCACTTCGCCCAGAATGGAATACTGTTGGCGTCATTAAGATACGTCTGTTTCAAGGGATTACTGCTATCAGCACTCAGAGGCAATTTGTCTGGGAAACGCATCTTTCAGCAGGATAGGAATACACATTGGACAGGTCCGCTTTCCATAACTTTGACAAATTACCTTATTACCTCACCTAGCTATGGATGAAAGTACAGGAAAGATTATGTTCATCAAGTCTCCTACCGACTATAGTGGCTAACATGAGTCCGTTTAGTAGTATAGAAAAAACACTGTCTGACCACACATCTCACCACTGATGATATCTCAATGTTCATAAACTCTGTTATGATTATCCTCGGTAACCATACCGATAAAATAAATAGCCCCTACGGGTTCAAATTTCTGTTATTCATGGTTCAGTTTGTATCACAGTTCTATACACAATGCATTCAAATTAAGACTCTTTCAATTTTTCACATTTTGCTATGTGCCTTATGCTAAAATGCTTTAAAATATTTTTCACATCATTCTACACTTCATACCACTTCATACTTCATACCATAATGACGAAGCAAAAAAATAAAATAAATAAATAAAATAAACATTACATATGACATTTAGCCATCTTTGAGATGTTTCTACACAATGATCACTCTGGTTGAGCTCCAGAGGATCATGGGAGACACATGCAGAAGGACAGCCACCACAACCACAACCCTACAACCAGGGGCTGCAATTTTGGGCCCTATGAAAGAAAATGAGGTTGGGCCCCCTACTGCTCCCATTCCACACCAAACCTAGTTATCCAAAATCTTTGTCTGCAATTTAATAATACTGACCCATTACTTTTGCTATTGCTTTTGACCACTAGGTTTCAGTATTTAGTCAGAGACCTACCCATAGCCGTGGGAATAAAGGTACATCTAAAAAAATTAGAAATCATGAAAAAGGTCAATATTTTTTTGTCACTCATTTCAGAAAGTGAAACCCATATATTATATAGATTCATTACACATAGAGTGACATTTTTCAAGCCTTTATTTCTTGAAATGTTGATGATTATGGCTTACAGATTCAAAATTCAGCATCTCAGAAAAAGTTTGTGAAAAAGTTCAATATTGGAAAGTCATGGTGTCACACCCTAATCAGCTAATTACCTCAAAACACCTGCAAAGGTTTCCTGAGCCTTTAAATAGTCTCTAAGTCTGGGTCAGTAGGCTACACAATCATGGGGAAGACTGCTGACTTGACAGATGTCCAGAAGACAGTCATTGACACCCTCCACAAGGAGGGTAAGCCACAAATGTTCATTGCTAAAGAAGCTGGTTGTTCACAGAGTGCTGTATCCATGTATATTCATAGAAAGTTGATTGGAAGGAAAAAGTGTGGTAGGAAAAGGTGCACCAGCAAAAGGGATAACCGCAGCCTTGAGAGGATTGTCAGGCAAAATCCATTCAAGAATTTGGGGGAGCTTCACAAGGAGTGGACTGAGGCTGGCGTCAGCGCATCAAGAGCCCTTACGCACAGACGAATCATAGACATGGGCAACAAATGTCGCATTCCTCATGTCAAGCCACTCCTGAACCAGAGACAACGTCAGAAGCGTCTTACCTGGGCTGTGGAGAAAAAGAACTGGACTGTTGCTCAGTGGTCCAAAGTCCTCTTTTCAGATGAAAGTATATTTTGCATTTCATTTGGAAATCAAGGTCCCAGAGTCTAGAGGAAGAGTGGAGAGGCACATAAACCATGTTGCTTGAAGTCCAGTGTGACATTTCTACAGTCAGTGATGATTTGCGCTGCCATGTCATCTGCTGGTGTTGGTCCACTGTGTTTTCTGAAGTCCACAGTCAACGCAGCCATCTACCAGGAAATGTTAGAGCACTTCATGCTTCTTTCTGCT
>NW_015505849.1:55611-61803 GCF_001515645.1 Sinocyclocheilus grahami
CATTATCTGTAAGCCATAATCATCAAAATTTCAAGAAATAAAGGCTTGAAATATTTCATTCTATGTGTAATGAATCTATATAATATATGGGTTTCACTTTCAGAAATGAGTGACAAAAAATATTGACCATTTTCATGATATTCTAATTTTTTGAGATGTACCTGTATATTTTATCTGGGGGTGGGGCTTGATGTTGTAGTGCAGAGCTATTTCTTTAATATTTGTATTATTTTAAGGGGATTTTACTAAATATTACCTTTAATTATGCACCATTTATCTTCTGCAATATCAGGGTGTAACCTATAGATGGCCGTATAGCCCCATATATAAATACATAAAAATACATATAAACCGTTTGCTGCAGAGTGAGAACTTAAGACATAAAGCACGTTACTTATGTCAGGTTATTCATTGATATATTTTCAGACATTATTAAAGACTACATTTAGTAAAATCTGAAATTTAAATGTTGATTTGAAGTGTCAGTTATTATTAAATCTGGACAGAGAAAGTATTTTGTTAGGCTACTCATACTAGCTACAGCGTGATCAGTCACACGAAAGTCATCAGAATAAATACTGGCTCAGTGTGACCAGGGCAATATTTTAAAACATAGAATTTAGTGTTTACATACCATGAACATAGACGTTCTGTGGTTGAGATGTGTATCCTATTTGAAAAAATCTGCATCGCAATCAGCAACTGGTAAATTGAGATTCCAGTAGCTTTACTGGCATGAAAAAAATGCTTTACAAAGCATTGACAGCACTTCCAACCAATGGTGTTGAACATTAGAGGCTACAATTCATAGTTTTCAGTCACGTGACTGAAGACCTGTCGGGCAAAACATCCATAGAATTGCAGTAAAAACTGTTCAATTTTCCATTTGTTTCCAATCCACAAATATTTAGATATTTTGATGACCGGACTTACATCTTCGTCGAACTCGAAGACATCTCTAATTTGACAGTTTACCATCTGATCTCACTCAGTAGGTGCATTCGACTTGAAGCACGGCTACATACAGCAGTCAACGAGAGTAGCCACTTGCAGTCGGGGGCGGAATTGAAAACAGACACGTCAAGGAGGGCACTTTCTGCTCCCGTTAGTGACACTCATGCGGTGTTTGCATACTCTATCACAGATGAAGTGAATTGCACTGCTTCAAGTCAGAATTTGATCGATCTGCACAGCGCTGCGTTAAATTGAATGCACCTAACGACTCTAGGCTGCGTAGGACGGGACTGAACCATGCAGTGAATGGGGGGGGGGGCTAATTTTGACGGAAATGCAGAAATAGGCCGTAATTTAGTTTTATTTGTAACTCTTTGGTAGATACATTTCTAATTTCCATTGCAATACTACTAGTACTGTTACTGCTAATAAAACAGATCTCTGGGGGCCCCAAAACAGCGTGGTCCCTTAGAATCATCCCCCAACATTTGAGCTTTATGGCACTGTGATTTTATTTATTTTTTGTTCCCAAAGTTATAACAAATCTGAATTGTGCTTTGTCATTATGGGGTAGGGAGTAGATTTATGTGGGAATAAAATAATTTTTGTAATTGTATTTTTTTTTTATATTATTTATATATACAGTACACTGCCGTTCAAAATTTTGGAATCAGTAAGACTTGTAATGCTTTTTAAAGAAGTCTCTTATGCTCATCAAGGCTGCATTTATTTGATCAAAAAAACTGAAAAAAAACGTAATCTTGCAAAATGTTATTACAATATATAATAATGGTTTCTATTTTAATATTCTTTCAAATATAATTTATTTCTGTGATGCAATGCTGAATTTCTATCAGCCATTACTCCAGTATAAAGTGTCACATGATCCTTAAGAAATCATTCTAATATGTTGATTCTAATATGACAGTTGTGCTGCCAAATATTTTTTGGGAAACTGCAATACTTGTTTCAGGACTCTTTGATGAATAAAAAGCTAAAAAAAACAGCATTTATTCAAAATATAAATCTTTTCTAACAATATAAGTCTTTGCTTAACAATTTAACGCATCCTTGCTGAATAAAAGTTTTAATTTCTTTCAAAAAAAGAAAGAATAACAATTTACTGACCCCAAACTTTTGAACGATAGTGCATATTGTTAGAAAATATTTCCATTTTAAATAAATCCTCTTCTTTTTAACTTTTTATTCATCAAAGTATCCTGAAAAAAGGATTTCCAGCACTGATAATAAATCAGCCTATTAGAACGATTTCTGAAGGATCATGTGACACTGAAGACTGGAGAAATGATGCTGAAAATTCAGCTTTGCATCACAGGAATAAATTAGATTTGAATGTATATTAAAATAGAAAAACGTTATTTTACATCATAATAATATTTCACAATATTAATTTTTTCCCTGTATTTTTAATCAAATAAATGCAGCCTTGATGCGCATAAGAAACTCCTTTAAAAAACATAAAAAATTATTCTGATCCCAAAATTTTGACCGGTAGTGTATAAATATATATTTATATAATGCAATTAACGTACCCACCTCGCATACCCCATCTTACATTTCATAAGGTGCATTTGAATTGAAGCGGCGCTGCACAGACTGATCGGTGTTTGACATCAAAGTATCCGCAAGACCGATTCGAAAGCATGCAGAGCCATCTGCTCTCTATAGCTCTCACTGTACTTTGATGTCATACGCTGATCGCTCTGCGCAGCGCTGCTTCAGTTCGAACACACCTTATGAAATGTGAGATGATGTACATGGGGTGGGGCAACAACTAACTGCATGATGTATCCTATAGAATGCAGTTATGTGCCCCTAAAATTCAAGAGATTCTGAAAAACACCCCTGTATGAGATTTTGTCTCATATTTACATCATATGATATAGTTAATCAATATCACACGAGTGCTGTTTTTGACCCAAATAGCATGAGTGCAAATGTGATATTGATTTTATACAACAGTTAAATAAGAACTTAACATTGTGTTATATTTTAGACACAAATTAGATTACAAGAAATTAGATTATTAGATTACAAATTTTAATCGATTACCAGCCCTAATACATATACAGAAATCAATTGGCATTTTATGCGGTCGACCTTTATTGTGTAATAAATGTAAGTAAAAGAGATAAAGTTTTGCTTTCACTATCAAAGTTGACAAATTGGCAACTAGTAAACACCATGCGTATTCAGCATCACACCGGAGATATTTTTGTATATATACAGAGATATATACACCAGCTCCACAAAACTTCTCCATTGACTTATTCAGTAGTATATGATTTGTTTACCATCTAGGTTAAGCAACATAAACCACTAATAAATAAGCATTTGAAAAAAGACGGCTCATTTTTTGTAGGATAGACCATTTCTGCTGTTTTTGCAACACAATATTGCAATTATTGCAATTGTTTGTTGAGTGCAGTACTTCTGTACTGTGGGTCTGACTAGCGCTGTCACCGTTACTATCAAAGCACATGACTGCATCAGTTGCACTCAGATCTATATTTGCATTTTTGTACATCCGTTTGCAGCTTGACCTATACAGCAAAGTATGGTAATGACTCTTGAAAATGGGCAGCTTACAATTCCAGCATATTTAATATGTATATTTTCAGAGCCATCCTTGGACATGGAGATGAACCGTGGCACAAATGCGTACAGAAGCGTGGGTGATGAACCATTTTTTTTTTATGGTAACGGTTTCAGCCCTAATAGCCAGACATTCTGAAACATGTACAAAGCCAATTCACAAGCCTCTTTACACATTTCTTTATGTGGGTTTGCAAGACTGAGGTTTGTTTTGTGGGCAGACAGACTAATGGGATCCAAAGGGGGAGCAGACTGTTCACCAGACTTTAGTACATACAGAGAACCTCAGTAAAAATAATTATTGTTTTATAATTCTCCCCTGCACCAGAGGTGCAAGAAGTGCAATTTCCTCTAATAATTTCAGGACACCTCGACCACTCAATCTAACCCTACAGTCCTAGGTTAAGCAACATAAACCACTAATAAATAAGCATTTGAAAAAAGACGGCTCATTTTTTGTAGGATAGACCATTTCTGCTGTTTTTGCAACACAATATTGCAATTATTGCAATTGTTTGTTGAGTGCAGTACTTCTGTACTGTGGGTCTGACTAGCGCTGTCACCGTTACTATCAAAGCACATGACTGCATCAGTTGCACTCAGATCTATATTTGCATTTTTGTACATCCGTTTGCAGCTTGACCTATACAGCAAAGTATGGTAATGACTCTTGAAAATGGGCAGCTTACAATTCCAGCATATTTAATATGTATATTTTCAGAGGCATCCTTGGACATGGAGATGAACCGTGGCACAAATGCGTACAGAAGCGTGGGTGATGAACCATTTTTTTTTTTATGGTAACGGTTTCAGCCCTAATAGCCAGACATTCTGAAACATGAACAAAGCCAATTCACAAGCCTCTTTACACATTTCTTTATGTGGGTTTGCAAGACTGAGGTTTGTTTTGTGGGCAGACAGACTAATGGGATCCAAAGGGGGAGCAGACTGTTCACCAGACTTTAGTACATACAGAGAACCTCAGTAAAAATAATTATTGTTTTATAATTCTCCCCTGCACCAGAGGTGCAAGAAGTGCAATTTCCTCTAATAATTTCAGGACACCTCGACCACTCAATCTAACCCTACAGTCTCTGAAGAACTGGACGGCTAGCTTCCATAAATCAGAGAAGTAAAGCTGTTAACATAGTCCAACCCACCGTGCACATCAATTCTTCCTCACTCTTCATCTCTCCCGGGCTGGTCCGAGTGTCAGTTTACACTGGCTGCTTGGCATCTCCATCAATACTAAAACAGTGTTTGAGCTGGCTTCACTCAGCTGTCATTCCACCTGTGAGTGCCACTAATAACATGCCATAAACAATGCAAGGAGAAGCAATGAGACTGGCGAGAGGACAGAAATGCACCTCTCCAAAGTAAACACAATGGAATGAGATGGCTTCACGTCTCCTCTGACACAATGGTTTCATCATCCGACCCTGTGTGCTTCCCTTTGATGTGAACGGTTATATATACTGAAGAGTAGAACAAACTGAGCTGCAATATTCTTTCTGTCAATATAGTCAAGCATCAAAGCCGGGACAAATCATATCCTTTGAGATCGAGAGTCAATGCACAAAAAACAACACAACAATGTTATTGCATGTACCCATATACAAGGAGCCAATCGGATATAAGCATTTCCAACAGCTCTCAAATGGCAATGAACATTATGACGCTCACCTTTACAGTCTAAGCAGCTTCTTATTTCTGTATGCTTTCATTCTCTCTGCAGTGGCTGGGTTAACAAACAGTATTTGGTGCTCACGGCCTTGGGATTCAGGGCTGCAAACAAAGCCGTGTGTGGGTTTCTCTGAGTACAACCAGGATAGAGAGATCTACTTCATTCTCTAGGAGGTTTAAGAGAGCACTAGTGTCTATAACTACAAAATCATGTTTTTTTGTTATGAGTGGGCAATATTAGTGATTGCTAACTAGGGATGGGTACCGAAACCCGGTATTTAATCGGTCCCGGGGCTAAATTATGAAAGACCGGAGTATCAATAAGCTCTGACGTTAACGGTTCTGCTATCGGTACTGGAGAAATTAATAAAACACACATACATTTATTATTGCTATATATACACATTATCTTGCAAATTCTATCTCACCAGAGTCGCCAGCTGTTTTTCAAACATTTGTCTATGATGCATTTTTGCTATTCGCAATTCAGAAGCGAGATCGCACTCACGCGGAGGAGCTTCAGCACGCGCAACATGAAAGCCCTGTTTAATTATGATAGAAGAGAGAACTAAACATTCAAACATCTGCTTACACTTTAGGCCTGTGGCTGTTTTATTAAGCTAATTTAATAAAACAGTGCATTGACACAAAAAAAGGAAATTTACTTTTGGTACTTAAGTACTTTTAAAAGCAACTACTTCTGTACTTTTACTTAAGTAAAAATCTGTCTTTACAACTTTTACTTGTAATGAAGTAATATTTGACCAGCAGTATCTGTACTTTCACTCAAGTAATGGAGTTGTGTACTTTGTCCACCTCTGTCCCTAAAACCCAAACTTAACTTAACGTCAGAATCAGCTCAATCGGCGATTGTTGTAAGATGCCTTCTTTACTGTTGCTAAATTGCGGGACATGTTTGATAAAACGTTGAAAGCACAA
>NW_015505849.1:61863-66748 GCF_001515645.1 Sinocyclocheilus grahami
TTAAGTGGAGGAGAACAGTTGGGAGAAAATCCGATGTGTGTCAATATATTGTCTTAAAGTGACAGACTGGCGCTTGGGCCATCAAAATGCAAATCTGCTCTTAATCTGAATAACGTTATAGCTTTAATAAGCATTAATCTATCAATACATACACTGAAAACTATGCAGTGTTCATTTACATTTGATTACTTTTAGATTTCGTTTGTAGGCTATTACTTACCTGAACAGTAATGTTAGTAGAACTTAATGGAAAAATGACAACACTGTTTATTTCATTTAATTTGTGTATTTGTTTTATTGTATTTGTCAGTTTGTTTTACTTTGTTTCTTTGTTCATGTTCTTACTGTATCTTATCTTATGTATAAAACACTAAAAATGCCTGCACACTGGTGCATTTACAAATTGATGTTTTATATTCGTTTCATTAAATATTTATTTTACATTTCAGAATATAAAGCATGTTAATTCAGCTCTTAATTTGTCATATATAAATATATATATATATAAAAACAAAAAGTACCGATAAGAATACCGTTAAAGTACCGAATCGATAAGCAGTATCGGAAAGAGTAGTAATACCATTCAAACCTTAACGATACCCATCCCTATTGCTAATGTAATAATATAGTTGTTCCTGATATCAACATGCTCACTGATTTATTTATTTATTTTTTATTTATTTAGTGACCAGATACCTGCTGCACAGATGAGTCTTTTCAAACTCTTTTCCTCTGAGAGCGCTGTACCAACATCAGATGTTCAACTACACTGGGCTGATGTTCTACATGAATATGGTCAAATAAGCTCCATGATGGGGCTGTTTTTTTCCTTCTTCTTGAATCCACGGAAATAAGCAGCAAACTCTTTGAAAGTACCAAGTATGGTTCACTTGTTTCAACAGTTGAACAGGATATATTTTTTAGGAATGGCACAAAAATGTGTGACTGTTCATGTCTCTGTGACAATAATGCATGTTTGATCTTCATTATGTATATTTTGATTATACTGTGTTGTAAATAATAATAAAAAATAATAATAATCAAAACCCCTATTATTTTAACACATTTAACACATTCTTTCTTATCTGCCTCACGGTCACAGTCACACTGATGGGCCATTAGGGGAGGCCCTTTGTCTTTCAGGCATGAATCACTAAATATTCATGGTCCGTCACTTCCTCGCATACGGCCTTTCTAACACAAAACATGTCTTACAAAAATTAGATCAATATATTCAATATATTGTTTTCTGTGAATGAGTGAGCAGGATGATTTTCAAATCACTTTGAAGCAAAACTCTAGTCTACCACATCCAGTTCTCAAAAGTCATGTGAACAAATCTTCATTATGATGCATAAACCTTATTTTCTCAGAAATACAAATTTGTACATACATGCTGATTATATATTATTATAGCGCAGTTTGTGCTGAATACAGTGCAATCAGACTTTTTTTTGACATGTCAAAACTTCTTCAGGGCCCCAACCCCCCTCAAACCCCACAGGGTTAATTACTGTCCATTCAGAAAGAACTGTTCACCTCCCCTCCACAAAGAATGTAAGAAGAAATACAAACAGAAATAAAATCGAAAGATTTTTACTCTATTTTCTTTCACAAATGTACAGACACACGTGTAACAAAAAATACATTTATATATAATTATTGAAATGTATGTGTGTGTGTGTGTGTGTGTACCGTACTGTATATAAACCAACATTTCAGTAATTCCCATTGGCACAATTGTCAGAAATATAAGGGCTCTTAATCTACGCCGTTATACACAAACTGACTCAGTCAGCTAATAGCCCTCTTCCTCTTCACAATTTTCAACATTTTCTTTAGTAATAGATGGCTTCACAGCTTTAATAAAAGCAATAATTTTGATAATGAATAAGACAGAAAGCAGTTATTTGCCACTGGCTCACAAAATGCCTGGTCATTCAAGTCCATTTTTGTATTTGATTTACTCTTTTGAACTATTATTACTTTAAAACAAAAACAGTTATTTGATACAGTTAACTTTGCCCCATGAACAAGGCTGCTGTAATTGCATTGCTGGGTCATCTATATGGGAGAGTCAAGTTCACATGTCAACCTTTAGTATGTTTTAATGGTGGAGAAGGGTCACTGCACAGACATACAGAACGACAGCGGTGCTTTTTCTGCGACACTCCTGGTATGATTGCAACCTATCAGCAGTGTCAACAGTCAATGAAGGCTCAAAGGTCAAAGCTTTTAGTCGAACAAAAGGCCAATTTACTACCAATTCAATCTTTCTCCCTTTCTCAATGCCTGTCTTTCATTCACGTATCCTCAATCTATCATCCTCAATCCTTCTAGCCACAGTGTTCATATAAATCTGACTGAGGCGACTGTCTTAGAAATTTATTGCAGAACTAGAGTGATGTTTATGAAATGAGGCAAACAAATAATGTCTTAAAATTGATTTTATGAGCTAATTACTGGACACAGTTGTTGAATTGTAATTGCTATGGTGAATTTAATTTATACAATAAACTTGAGCATTTATTATTTGTGTTGACTTTTTATTCAATTATATTGAGTATATTATATATATATACAGTGGGGAAAAAAAGTATTTAGTCAGCCACCAATTGTGCAAGTTCTCCCACTTAAAAAGATGAGAGAGGCCTGTAATTTTCATCATAGGTATACCTCAACTATGAGAGACAAAATGAGAAAAAAAATCCAGAAAATCACATTGTAGGATTTTTAAAGAATTTATTTGCAAATTATGGTGGAAAATAAGTATTTGGTCAATAACAAAATTTCATCTCAATACTTTGTTATATACACTTTGTTGGCAATGACAGAGGTCAAACGTTTTCTGTAAGTCTTCACAAGGTTTTCACACACTGTTGCTGGTAATTTGGACCATTCCTCCATGCAGATCTCCTCTAGAGCAGTAATGATTTGGGGCTGTCGCTGGGCAACACGGATTTTCAACTCCCTCCAAAGATTTTCTATGGGGTTGAGATCTGGAGACTGGCTAGGCCACTCCAGAACCTTGAAATGCTTCTTACGAAGCCACTCCTTCGTTGCCCGGGCGGTGTGTTTGGGATCATTGTCATGCTGAAAGACCCAGCCACGTTTCATCTTCAATGCCCTTGCTGATGGAAGGAGGGTTTCACTCAAAATCTCACGATACATGGCCCCATGTTCTTTGGATGCAACTCCGCATTCTTTCTCCTCCAAACACGACAAGTTGAGTTTTTACCAAAAAGTTCTATTTTGGTTTCATCTGACCATATGACATTCTCCCAATCCTCTTCTGGATCATCCAAATGCTCTGTAGCAAACTTCAGATGGGCCTGGACATGTACTGGCTTAAGCAGGGGGACACGTCTGGCACTGCAGGATTTGAGTCCCTGGCGGTGCAGTGTGTTACTGATGGTAGCCTTTGTTACTTTGGTCCCAGCTCTCTGCAGGTCATTCACTAGGTCCCCCCGTGTGGTTGTGGGATTTTTGCTCACAGTTCTTGTGATCATTTTGACCCCACGGGGTGAGATCTTGCGTGGAGCCCCAGATCGAGGGAGATTATCAGTGGTCTTGTATGTCTTCCATTTTCTAATAATTGCTCCCACAGTTGATTTCTTCACACCAAGCTGCTTTCCTATTGCAGATTCAGTCTTCCCAGCCTGGTGGAGGTCTACAATTTTGGTCTTGGCCATGGTGGAGTTTGGAGTGTGACTGTTTGAGGTTGTGGACTGGTGTCTTTTATACTGATAACGAGTTCAAACAGATACCATTAATACAGGTAACGTGTGGAGGACAGAGGAGCCTCTTAAAGAAGCAGTTACAGGTCTGTGAGAGCCAGAAATCTTGCTTGTTTGTAGGTGACCAAATACTTATTTTACCGAGGAATTTACCAATTAATTCTTTAAAAATCCTACAATGTGATTTTCTGGATTTTTTTTTTCTCATTTTGTCTCTCATAGTTGAGGTATACCTATGATGAAAATTATAGGCCTCTCTCATCTTTTTAAGTGGGAGAACTTGCACAATTGGTGGCTGACTAAATACTTTTTTGCCCCACTGTATATTTGAGATGTGATTCTCATTTTGATCATCCCATTAATTTACTAAAAAAGTAAAATAAATATATAAATAAATAAATGCAGTCCATACATACAATGACTGTTCTATGAGGAGCATGTTTTTAATTTCTTAATTTTAAAAATAATTTATTTATTTTTATTATTATTTATTTAAAGGGCTCATCGGATGCTCATTTTCCACAAGTTTATATGATTCTTTAGGGTCTTAATGCAAAGTCTATAACACACTTTTGTAGAGTCTCGACCAATCTGACACACTAATTTTAATTTGATTTAACAAATCAATTATTCATTAGGTTAACAAATCGTCACAGTCCCCTCACTCAATTAACTGGATGCCAGGATGTCTGCTGAACAATCAGCTCTGTTTTCAGCAAGCTGTATTAGTCCATGTTGCTTTAAATGCTAATGAGCTCTGCTCACCCCACCCCTCTCTTCCATGGGGTGACGAGCAGACTGTAAACTTCCGCCGCAAAACTTGCTAACTAGCACATGTTAGGAAAGGCGATTTGCAAAGATTCATAAAAAACCCTTATACTCACTTCTTCTGTAGATGAAGCTGGATCACAAATGATTCGCGCGAACAAACGCATTTAGGCAGATTGGGGATTGGCGCGTTTCCTTCAAAAACTAAAGTAACGTTAATCCTCTGCGTCTTCAGTGGCTCAGATGTCGGGAGTAAATGACGACTGCTATGTTCATTATTACATCCAAAAACAGAACACCTCAATCGCTCCCTGCACTGGAGTCGATGCAATAATGGACAGCTCACAGCTCACTCAGGGTGGGTCTAAGGTAAGACGGCC
>NW_015505849.1:67758-68555 GCF_001515645.1 Sinocyclocheilus grahami
TAGGGTGGATGTGTACACACACTTCCAACACACATTTATGTTCAATCAACATGTAAAGTGAATTTTGCATCTGATGACCCCTTTAATTCTTTATCAGAACTAAAATTTTAATTATTGAACTCTTGAAAAGAATTTTACGTAGTTTGGCCTTTTTAAAGACAAAATTGTGTATAATGTTTAATATTATTATTTTACGTTTTGTTCACCAAATCAAAATCATGTGGTCTGGGCATGGACATGGTGAAGCCAATATTCAGCCAATATAATATACTATTATTATTATTATTTCCCCCCTCAAAACATATGAAACCAAAATAAATACAAGGAGTATATTTCTTCTAAGAACTTAACATAATTTTTTTTTTTTAAATATATTTCCTTATCGTTACCCCCCAAAAACAATCAATAACTGTAGAATCTAGAATGATCATTATATATCTCATATTGGTAGACCAATCTGTTCTAGGCAAATATAAAATGAACTGACTTTTGATTCTTTTTTTTATTCTACCAGACGTCATGATTCAAAATGTCCATATTTGGCTTGATCACTGAACACTAAGTCCAGACTTAGATAAAAGCTATCAAGAATGCACTTTGAGGCTCGTATTGCTGCAATTCGTCAAGCAACAACATTTGTGGCGAGTGGCCTGAAAAGGTTTACATTACAGTTTTGCGGAGGAGAGCCACTTAACAAGCAAAGATACTGTATACCAAACAACAGCTTCAAAAGCACTCAATATCGGCCATCACATGCTCTCCTTTTTCAAAGATTATCTGATGGAATGTGAGTGAGA
>NW_015505849.1:70152-70637 GCF_001515645.1 Sinocyclocheilus grahami
CTTGAAAGGAGTATTATTCACTTACCAGTTAGAGTTCAACTTAACCAGCCGCTACACTGTATGCGCTGCCTTCAAATGACATGTTTGTGTGTATTTATCAGAAATGATCTATGCAAAAAGCATTCTAACAGCACATAAATCCATTCTGCATTTTAAAGAGCACATCCGCTGCATCCTCCACAACTCAGAAACAGTCTGTAAGATGGGAAACAGAGTTTGCGAAATTGCACTCAGCAAAGGTTTTTTTGGCAGCGTCTGTGCTGTTACCTGATTTGTATAGCTCCTGTAGTGAATCTGGTGCTTAAACAGCTATACATTCTTAGTGAATTACCCCCTTATGTTCTTTCTGTGCTATTTTTTGGGTAAACTTGGACTGAATTATAGCATTACACTGATTAAGCCGGTTGTTTGTTTCTTGATACAGTACACTGCTTCAGGTCAGTACTACACATGAAATATCTTCTGAAAAATGTTTTTTTTTTTTT
>NW_015505849.1:70647-76517 GCF_001515645.1 Sinocyclocheilus grahami
TGGTGCTTTCCGCACTGACTTGAAGAGGTGAAGGACACTTTCGCTGCAAGACCCTGGCTTTGTTCAGCTGTGCTTTGATGCAAACTTCATGTCCTAATTTCACTTGTCACACTTGGTTTCTCAGACCGCCATTGCATTTCTCCTCCATCTGAGTCCAAATGTGTGGGTTTGTGCATGCATACACATGGACAAATATTGTGTGTGCACAATATTTCCTTTTCTCTCAGTGTATGAAGAACTTTTATGAGAGCTCCATTCATATTTCCTCTCAAGGCACTCTCTGTAAAGGCTGCACAGGAGGAAACAGAACTTGAGTGTTCTCCTGCAGCCTGTGCCACGTGCTGCTCTTATTGCGTGTGCTCTGATACAACGAGACTGAAGAAGGGAAGAATACGTGCCTCCATCATACAAAATAATTTTGAATGGCTGTCAACAGAGAGAGATGCTTTATGCAGTCAGATGGTGTAGTGTCACCTAATGGAGCCATGCTAACCAGCCAAAGGTCACTGCAACGTTAGTCTACAGTAGGTTGGAAGATACGGGTTGTGTGGGGGACATTGGGGGTGTCAAATCCCCCCAATCCTCTGTAATGGAAGTCTAAGCTAATTTTAAAGAGCAATTTTATGAAAAGAGTAAACTTTGAGACTCCATTACATTCTAAAAAACATGGCATGTTTTAGATATTACTTTAGAAATGTTAAACCATTAACTAACATAAAAGTAACCTGCACTGTTAAAAATGCAATGAAGTGCAAAATTCAAAATACAGTTAAAACATCTGTAAAAAAAATTAATCTACAAAATTTCTTAATACAGTACATTATGCTATTATGGGTTATTTATTTATTTATATTTTACAGTGTAGCATGAAAAAAGTGCTAGTTTTAAACACATTAACCTGTTATCCAAATTAGTATAAGAACAAAGACAATGATCAAGAAAGAAAGAAATCTGTAATTTATTGAAATGGAATCCAACTTTATCAATAACTACAAAACAACACTTGGTCCCGAACTAGCTCCTACTGACAATTAGGGCTGGCTTTTAACGCAAATTTCACAATTCGATTTGATTATCCTTCACAAGCTTTCAATTAGATTCTATTCCGATTTCGATTCAATATTGACTATTTTGGATGTATATCAGGTACAGGACATTGAAGGTTGAAATTTGCTGATTTGTATATAAACACTTAAAATATACTCAATAAAGTTTTTGTAATAGTAAAGTTATAATACTAACTTTAACTTTAAATTACATAATTATATTTCTACTCCAATTAGTTTTCTGAAATATAAACAATTAATTAGTGGCTGTCACTAAAACTTGACAGATTTATACATACATAAATTAAATGAATGTTATATGGTGCATAGTTAGCAAATTGCTCCTCTCTAAAGTTCATTTTTTCTGGCTGACTAATGAGTTCATGGTCACCGAATATGTTTTTCTGTGGTAAATGTGACGTTACGTGACACATTGTTTACAACCTATTGTTATCTTTCCGTGGTTTAAACACTGACTGAGAGATTACATGAGACAGGGTACAGATTTCGGTAAGTTGTACTCTTTCTTTTAACATACCTTCGGCTGTTCATTCATGTTTATTTCATGCTGTAACTGCTATTAAAGCGGATGATCAGCACCAAAACAGCATTTCATATTTGAATATTGTAATAAAATGGACAGAATTTGAAATCTGAGACTTTGTTTCATATCAAAAGTAACAAATAACAAAGCTTATTGCAATTTATTGGATGGGAGGTGCGCTACAATGTTCCGTTCATTATCTGACAGGCGAGATTAATCGTTTCATAAAAATGAGAATCGATTAAAATCGAAAAAAATATATGTTTATTACCCAGCCCTACTGACAATGTGATTTATTTTAAATTTGCATCAATGTTACTTTTATTTAATCAGTTAATTTAATCAAAAATTCAGTGCAAGCATTAATATCTTGAAATATTTTCTATTTTAAAATTTAATTTATTTCAGTGATTATCATTCTAATATGCTGATTTGGTGCTCAAAAAACATTTCCTGTTATTATTAATGTTGAAATCAGTTGTGCTGCTTAATATTTTTGTGGAGACCGTGATCATTTTTGAAGAATTCTTTGATGACATTTTATATATATATATATATATATAAATACCTACTACTGATAATAAAAATGATCAAATTCTTACTGACTTTTGATATAGTCAGTGGTGGTACCAACTGTACACTGCTCAAGCTAATTTGCTGGGATCAGTATAAGGCGGTACATCAATAAAGCGTTACAATATACTAAAATGTGTTGCCTAAATAAAGTTTTAGACATCAAATATTTAGTTCTGGCTTAAAATAATTTAGATGGTTGATGTTTAGCTAACTGTGCTAGTGACACAAAATGACAATTTGCGTTGCCTACAAAGACTCCTTTGAAATAGTCAACCACCTAAACGTCACTGGGTTTGATCAAACCAATAGACAATGTGTCTAACAACTACCTCAAAGATGCCAATTAGAGAGGGAGAGACTAAGAGAGAAACAAAGGAGAGGCACAGTTGAAAAAAAAAGTGATAATAGTAAAAGAGAAAACGGGATAGAGAGCACGAGGAAGAGGCAGACATTACCAAGAGGAGAAAAAGAGAAAGCTAGGCAGAGTTGAGGAGCCTCCACTGTCAATTTCTCAGCACAATCGATTTCTGACAGAGAGGCTTGTGGCAAGAAATGGAATTAATTGCCCTCAGCGGAGTCCAAACAGTGCTGGCTCACTGACTCCAGAGAGCTTTCCTCTGACCCTACACAGGGAGATTAGTGAGCTGTGACTAGCATCCCCTGATCCTGAATCAGTTTAAGCACGTAGATAATCCAAAGCCTGGGGATTAAAATAACCGCGTCATCCGCAGCTCTTGAACTTGGCGCCAGCACGCGTCCGGAGAGAGAGAAAGCGCACGGAGCTGAAAGGGCTCGAATAAAGCGAGTAAAGCGAATAAAGCTTTTGATAAAAATACTAGAGGATATAGAGCTGAAAGATATTTACCATAAAGGACCCTGAGCGCTTGTTATGTTTGACGCGCTGCTCACTTAAAATGGTGCTGTGTTATGGCTCGTGGTCTGGATGGATGCGGTCTGCCTTTTGAACATCAGTTATAAGTATTTAAGGATAAAAGACTCTAGTTGCTTTTAAAATATTCATGAGTCCTTTTCCTCGAGTCGAGTCAAGTCTGGAGTCATTTCAGGTCGAGTCTGAGTCACTAACTCGAATGCCCATCTCTGCTCAAAGAACTACAACATAATACTTAAAATACATTTATTAAATTTCTCCATCCATTTTTATCTTCAGATAACTGCAATTTCTAAAAGGTTCCACCAGTGTGGTGACATAAGGAACAATTTTATTTTTAAGTAAAATAAAAAGTAAATAAATAAAAATACTCTTCAGTTAAATATAGGCTAAATCTTACACAAAAAAAAAATATATATATATATATAATTAAACATAAGCAAAATATGAATACATAAACATTTATAAAATAATTTTTCTTGCTGTCATTAAACTGTATAGAATCTAGAAATCATTCTAGAAATCGATATCAGCATCAGCCATTAAACAACCAATATTGGCTGATCACTAATGTCACTTACCAGACAGTCTGTATTAAGCTGAAAATGTCCTTAAACTAGTCTGTGAATGCTATTCGCTTTTTAAAGCTAAAAAACAGCAATCATAATTTTGTATTTTGTATGAAGGTTTCTACTGGTACAAAACTCATACAACGCACACAGATGTATAACTTCTCTTAACCTTGACCCATAAACACTACATTATTGAGTCATCATTCTATTGCTCAGCTCTAGAACACTCCTTTTTCTGGCTAAGTGAATCATATTCACTGGAGCGACAAAATAATTACCGTATTCAATGTTACTGCAGTAGCGGCTCCTGATAAGGAGAGAAGAGCCATCAGGAATAGCTCACAATGTTAAATATGGCAGGTTCATTGCGAATACTAGTGTATTGCTTGTACGATAGATTAGTAGGGAAGACCAGGGCTAGTAGTCACATGGTAATGTTCACAAGATTATATCACTATCTAGTAGATGGAAAGTGCAGTTGTACAAGTTCTCGCTTTCTCTAGCAGTGATTTTGTGGTTAGGTTTTCCAACATGCAGTTCAAAAGCATCTCAAATGCTTTGTGAATAATTTAAATGAAAAGTTAAATTGTAAATTTCACCCTTGAAACTAAAATTACAATATTATTAAACTGTTTTTGTCATTAGTGTTTGTAAAACAGCCAAACTGAAAGACATTTGGAGTCAACTATATAATAAAGGTTGATTATAACTGTTCTCAGGACAAGGGTATTTTTCATACATTTGAGAGTGGGAGAAGTCACATTCTTATTGGATCAGGCTGCTGCATGTACAGGTGCATCTCAATAAATTAGAATGTTTTTGAAAAGTTAATTTATTTCAGTAATTCAACTCAAATTGTGAAACTTGTGTATTAAATAAATTCAATGCACACAGACTGAAGTAGTTTAAGTCTTTGGTTCTTTTAATTGTGATGATTTTGGCTCACATTTAACAAAAACCCACCAATTCACTATCTCAACAAATTAGAATACTTCATAAGACCAATAAAAAAAACATTTTTAGTGAATTGTTGGCCTTCTGGAAAGTATGTTAATTTACTGTACATGTACTCAATACTTGGTAGGGGCTCCTTTTGCTTTAATTACTGCCTCAATTCGGCGTGGCATGGAGATGATCAGTTTGTGGCACTGCTGAGGTGGTATGGAAGCCCAGGTTTCTTTGACAGTGGCCTTCAGCTCATCTACATTTTTTGGTCTCTTGTTTCTCATTTTCCTCTTGACAATACCCCATAGATTCTCTATGGAGTTCAGGTCTGGTGAGTTTGCTGGCCAGTCAAGCACACCAACACCATGGTCATTTAACCAACTTTTGGTGCTTTTGACAGTGTGGGCAGGTGCCAAATCCTGCTGGAAAATGAAATCAGCATCTTCAAAAAGCTGGTCAGCAGAAGGAAGCATGAAGTGCTCCAAAATTTCTTGGTAAACGGGTGCAGTGACGTTGGTTTTCAAAAAACACAATGGACCAACACCAGCAGATGACATTGCACCCCAAATCATCACAGACTGTGGAAACTTAACACTGGACTTCAAGCAACTTGGGCAATGAGCTTCTCCACCCTTCCTCCAGACTCTAGGACCTTGGTTTCCAAATGAAATACAAAACTTGCTCTCATCTGAAAAGAGGACTTTGGACCACTGGGCAACAGTCCAGTTCTTCTTCTCCTTAGCCCAGGTAAGACGCCGCTGACGTTGTCTGTGGTTCAGGAGTGGCTTAACAAGAGGAATACGACAACTGTAGCCAAATTCCTTGACACGTCTGTGTGTGGTGGCTCTTGATGCCTTGACCCCAGCCTCAGTCCATTCCTTGTGAAGTTCACTCAAATTCTTGAATCGATTTTGCTTGACAATCCTCATAAGGCTGCGGTTCTCTCAGTTGGTTCTCTCAGTGTATCTTTTTCTTCCATACTTTTTCCTTCCACTCAACTTTCTGTTAACATGCTTGGATACAGCACTCTGTGAACAGCCAGCTTCTTTGGCAATGAATGTTTGTGGCTTACCCTCCTTGTGAAGGGTGTCAATGATTGTCTTCTGGACAACTGTCAGATCAGCAGTCTTCCCCATGATTGTGTAGCCTAGTGAACCAAACTGAGAGACCATTTTGAAGGCTCAGGAAACCTTTGCAGGTGTTTTGAGTTGATTAGCTGATTGGCATGTCACCATATTCTAATTTGTTGAGATAGTGAATTGGTGGGTTTTTGTGAAATGTGAGCCAAAATCATCACA
>NW_015505849.1:83393-87128 GCF_001515645.1 Sinocyclocheilus grahami
GTTTCTTTCATTGACGTCAGTTCATAATCCAAGCGTTCTTTAAGTGCATTTTATCTTGTGTGTGCTTTTCACAAACTTTATAATCCAGGTGTATTTTGTAAAGATCTACACACATTTCATCTTGCGTGTGTGTGCGTTTGTGTTTTAATGAGCCTGTTTTGAATGTTCTATTGCACAACAACTGCAGCTATTTTCACGGAAATAAAGTTAACGAAAATCAAATACACTTTTTCAGTTTTTGCATTTTAGTAGGTTTGCTAAGGTTAGATTCCTATATTTAATACATTTTAATTAATACATTACAATTAATAAAATTAAGAAGAATGTAAGAATTTCGCTCTAAAACATGATAATTGCTATTTATCAGCATGCTTAATTTTAGACAATAATCCAAGAATTTCGTTACAAACAGTAAACAATTAGGCCTACTAGAGCAATTTTATGTCGGAGCGGGATCTGAGCGGGAATTGGTTTACGCTTGCTTGGAGCGCACGTCCATAGGGCGAAAAACGTAGCGGAGCGTCACACTGCTCCGCTTCGCTCACATGCTCTGACAGCCAGCTTCTTTGGCAATTAATGTTTGTGGCTTACCCTCCTTGTGAAGGGTGTCAATGATTGTCTTCTGGACAACTGTCAGATCAGCAGTCTTCCCCATGATTGTGTAGCCTAGTGAACCAAACTGAGAGATCATTTTGAAGGCTCAGGAAACCTTTGCAGGTGTTTTGAGTTGATTAGCTGATTGGCATGTCACCATATTCTAATTTGTTGAGATAGTGAATTGGTGGGTTTTTGTTAAATGTGAGCCAAAATCATCACAATTGAAAGAACCAAAGACTTAAACTACTTCAGTCTGTGTGCATTGAATTTATTTAATACACAAGTTTCACAATTTGAGTTGCCTTTTCCACATTCTAATTTATTGAGATGCACCTGTATATTTTTACAATTTCTTGGCCACAACTATAAATATATAAATGTGTGTTTTGTTATATGATTGATTGAACATTTTATATTTTAATGTTAGTTTAATGTTGCTGAAAAGCCTAAATTAGGCTGTTCAATGGCAGGTTCCGTTATGACAACTTACCCCACAAAGGTCAATGCTTGTTAAATGAATCACATACTTTTTCCAGAGAAAAAATGGTTTAAATGTTCAATAGCTTTTTATAGCAAAGACTTAAAAAAGTAAAAAGTGTAAAAAGCGACAACTAGCCTTAGTTTACCCCTATATATCAGAATGAAGAGCTGTTTTGATGTAGAAATAGAAGAGCTGTTTTGATGTAGCCCCACAAATACAAACATTCTCTAAACACATGCTTTTCACTGAACATCAAATCTCCAGTGTACAAAGGCAGCAGTACATGCAGGGGTTTATTCATTGGAAACTTCTGCTCTGCAGTGTACAGTAAAGTATAATCTCACTGGCAGAGCGTTTCGCATGCGGTAGCTGGTCTGAAAAAGACCAAATACCCTATGCACTTCTGCTCAAATTCTGGTCATGTACAGCACTCCAGTGTTTTTGAGGTACAATCTATAATAAACGAGTCTGTGACAGAAATGACAGGTTGTAGTGTAGTGCATCTGCGAAAGGCAGGATTTTGGAAGCTTCCCAACTTAAAAAATTAGAAGCTGAGAAAGAGAAAGAGAGACAGAAAGATAATGAGATGGAGCAGAACCGGATGGAATGGGAAAGGAGAGGGACGTGAAAGAGTAACAGGCAGTGAACAAGAGAAAGGGAGAAACGGGGAATACAAGGAAAGTAAAGAAATAGGAACAGGCATGCAGGAAAATAAGGAAGTGCCTCCAAACAACAGAAACTTTGGGGAAGAATAAATGTCACGGTTCCAAACATACAACAAGGGTAATCTCCTTGATAGCCTTCAAGCCCACCGCACATTAGAGGAAATAGCCCAGCTAGGCTGCCGACCCATTCAATCTTCCCTGCATTCCTCCAAGAATCTTTTGTACAGCCAAGGCCCAATGCAATAAAGAGTGATTGAACATCACTTGAGAAACCACCCATGGAAGAAGCTGGTTTACATTTTAATTATATCAAACAATAAAGATGGAGAAAATCGGTAGAAACAGGTAAAGGCCACAATTTACTGCAAGGCAGAGCCATTTACCTCATGAGACTGTGATGGCTTTTTATTGATGTTAAGGGCACTGCTTTGGAGAAGAGCGCTGTATAATAATAATATACATCAATCTCGGTCAGACCGCACCATGGTATTTGATGTAATTGAAATTATGGAAATTGTCAGCCTCTGTTTTAAAAGAAAGATTATTCCAGTTTTTCACGCCAAGGCAGTGAAGCCGTTTCTCTGGTGAGGGCTTTGGATAGGCAGAGTTTTTTCTAAATTATTTCTTCCTCTATTTTTTTTTTTTTTTACGTTTAGTTTAGACAGAAAGACAGACAGACAGACGTGAAATTATGGAAATTTCAGGCATTGTTTAAAATAAAGATTATTCTTTTTTTCCCCCACCAAGGCACTGAAGCTGTTTTTATTATTCAATTTAGTCAGACCGATAGACAGACAGCTTTTGAATTTAGTTCATGAATGTAGTCTTAATGTATTTTTTTTCTACAAGCATAAGACTAAAGACTAAACTAAACTGAATATAATGATGAAAAATAATCAAAATGTAAATAAATAAATAAGAAAGATAATTGTGCATTTAATTATTTTACTTTATGGCCACTGGGCCCTATTTCAAAGAACCTGTGTCATATTGAAAAGAAGACAAGTGTTATCTTTCAACTTGACTCTAGAACACTCTAGAAAGGAGTAAGGTAACACTTTATTTTGATAGTCCACTTTAGACATTCAGCTACCTATAAATAACTTCATGTCAACTAGCAGTTGTTAGAATATTAGTAGACTGTCTGCTTAATAGCTACTAATACTCTATTTTGATGGTCGCACAACATACATTCTACTGACTATAAGTAACTTCGCAAGTACGGAAACTTATTCTACAAACCCTAACCTAACAGTCTACAAATGCTCTAATGCGAGTTAGTTGACAAGTAGTTGCAAAGTTACTTACAGTTAGTAGAATGTCTAAAGTGGACTATCGAAATTAGAGGTCGACCGATGTATCGGTTTTGCCAATTAATCGGCACCGATAGTTGATTGCTGGAACTATCGGTTATCGACATAAAACCATGCCGATAGTTTTCCGGGTTGCGTCCATTGCTGAAGCAGCTGAGAAGGGTCTGCTGTCATTACACAGTGCGAGAGCGGCCTCTAGTGGTTGAAATCACTGACAGCATGTGCTATTTGTTTAGACACGTGATACTGCACGCTGAACAGAGGATTTAAAAAACTTCAGACGCGGATTTAAATGCAGCCGACAGAAAATCCTATCGCGCCACAGAGCGCCATTCACATAGATTCCCTTTAAATTACTTTATATTGGTCCCGAATCATTGTTAATGTACATAATGAATTGTGTATTGTGCATTTTCAGCAAAACATTTGTCTTTCTGTGGCTCGAATAAAGTCTGTGTGCTTCATTTACAGAGTTATAATATAGGTCGCGCTTTCTCTTTCCGTTTGCTCCGTTTTTTAAACACCGAACTTCAAACTCATCCATGCCAAATTGTTCATTCTTGAAGTAAACTTGTGTCCGTTTGGTGATTAAATAAACTGTTTTAGACCGATCCTCGAGTTGAACGCGACGCGTCCGGAGTGTGTGTGATACCGGTGAGTTCTCCTATACTCAGCGCTG
>NW_015505849.1:87265-127391 GCF_001515645.1 Sinocyclocheilus grahami
TGAATACTTAGGACCATGTGTTATTTCAGTTTTTCTTTTTTAATAAATCTGCAAAAATGTCAACAATTCTGTGTTTTTCTGTCAATATGGGGTGCTGTGTGTACATTAATGAGGAAAAAAAATTAACTTAAATGATTTTAGCAAATGGCTGCAATATAACAAAGAGTGAAACATTTAAGGGGGTCTGAATACTTTCCGTACCCACTGTACATACAATATCCATATGTATATAATTTTAATGCTATAGCCTTTTTGTATATATTTAAAGATGTGCATCTTTAAGCCTGACAGTTGAAATTAAATGGTAACACTTTAAAATAAGAGTCCATTTGTATCATTAAGATTAATGAAAGCTGTGTAAGTATTGTTCCTTGTTAGAGTGTGTTAATTTCAACATTTGCTATTATTTATTTTTTTACTACTACTACTAGAATGGTTCAGTACTGTTTTTGTTAATAAAGCACTATTTTAGTATCAATTTTAAAACTATCGGTTAATTCATCTGTATCGGCCAGTGTGGTTCAACCTAGCTATCGGTATCGGCAAAATCCACTATCGGTCAACCTCTAATCGAAATAAAGTGTAACCAGGAGTAAAAGGGGAAATAACCACAGTTTTTCTCTTTGTTTATGATGGTATACATCTTTTAATCCCCTGTGAAGTATAGGAGAAATGGGTTCAACTATATGCTTTATTTTCCAAGGGTTTTATGATGAATGAAAAAATATGAGCAAAGCAAGTGAGAAGGACGGCAATTACACAGCTACTCTGTCAGTTATGAAATGTAAAAGAGTGAAACCACTTTTAACAGACATTACATGTAGTTCCACATTTTTAATTATATTTTATGCTAACGATAAATAAGCCCTGAGCATTTCATTCTTTTGGCACAAGTAAGGTTGTGTGTCAAGAATAAGGATGAGCAGGAACTCGCCTCATCCCGTTTTGTCCAGAAACAATTGCTTAAGTTAGAACATCCTTATACGACACACTGATTGGTTGACAGATTGATGGCTGATGGGAATCTGGCTTGTTTGCCCTCTGCCCTTGTACATCTCAGAGGCTTATATAGATCTCCAATTTCCCAGAGCGTGTGACACATTAGCAATACGGCTCTCTCGTGATACTAAACGACAGCGCTTCGAGCCATTGGCTATGCTAATTCGGTGCTATATCGTCGATACACATCAGGGAAAGGCGGATAAAAGTGTATACAGGCCTCTCTGAGGGGTTTTGGCCTTTAAGCCCCATTTCCAACACCAAGGTGCTAAACATCCCCGGGAGTGCATCTCAACCCCCCCCAGAGGTAGTCGTGTCAGGCTTCATGCTAACCGCAGCAGGCACTGCCAGACAAAGGTCATGGTGCATACACAACACCTCCTTTCCTTGCTGCTTTTCCTAGCAGGACAGAAGAGCCTTTGTAATATTCATTAGGGTTGCAGGCTTCCTGCAGTTGAGGGATTACACAACATTGAAAATGGTATTAGTCAATTTGCTCAAATGTCATGACAGCTGAGGTAAAACAATCCACTGAGGGAATGTTTGATGGGATTTGACCAAAACTCTGATAGGAAGTTAAGTAAAACAAATATCTAATGATGAAATGTTATTGGATGAGGCAGAAGACCAGATGATACTTGGCTGGGGTGCACGTGTGCCTAACAGCAGCTTCCTAAAAAGCAGCATCCATGCATCTATGCACTGTCAAAAATATTTTTGAATTTCGAATATTCGTCGAATTTAAAATAAAAATCCACATTCGAATGCAAAAACGTTGCATTAGAATTGTAGGTGTGTGTTAAAGAGGCAGCCTTATCAGTGGTGCACGAGATGCGATGACGATGTAAGTGTCGTTGCATTATAATGTTTTTGTTAGCCTATCCAGTTGAAGCCACTAGATGCGGCGCTGCTGCGTTGTTCATTAAAAATATAACAGAAAAAGAGAACATCAATGCGGAGAAGATCTTGTTTACATCAAAACCGAAACCAAGCCGTTCACACAGAACGCATATTTCTTGACGGACATCTATTACTGTTGCACTCGCGTCTCGCACAAAAGAGCCGCATGTTTAGAAAGCCATTTCAAATTAATGCAAGTTTAACTTTGAAAAAAACATATATCGAGACTTTATGGTGGGTTTTTCCCCATCCCACTGCATCTCATGTTTTTAAATGAAAAATGTACTCTGTGTGATTGGCTTTTCCGCCCTTTGTATTAAACTATGCATACATACATGCTGCTGTTTTGTTTATAGTTGTTTAAGCAACTTAATTATAATTGGTTATAATTATAATTATAAACATTATGCACTTTTTTCGCAGATAGTCATGTTATCTTATGCTTTGAATGATGCGTTCTCTTGTGGCCTCAGGAGAGAAGCCAAAAGCTTTTCTTCACCCTAACTGAAATTATGCATTTTAAATTCGAAAATAATTCGAATTTTGATCATATTTAAGTACAAAATTGGGTTTTTCAGCCATTTTGACAGCCCTACTATGCACCTATACATCCATCGATGCATCCTTTTTTTTTTAAAAATCCACCTTCAGAATTGCAAATTGAATATTGAAACCAAAATTCAATATTCGATTAGCAAGTCTACATCCTGTTTGGATGTATACAGGTTCAAATCCTGTTTGGATGGATACAGGTTTTTATCTAGACACATACAGTATAACATTAAAATTCTGGCTGATAGAATAAGCCAATAATTATTTTCATTTTATGACTGGATATATATTTTGCTGATATAAAGCCTTTATTAAAATATTACACAATTTTGGAGGGAAAAAACCCTCCCAAAACATTGGTTAAAAATGTTAGAAGTGAAGTTAGACATCACAACGTGAAAACATCTGATAACTGATATATGGATATATTGTGCATCTCAACTGGTTAGAACAATACATCACAAACTGAATAGATATAAAACCTTTTTTTTTTGGTAACACATGATTTTACAGTGTCCTTGTTACACGTTGCATGTACTGTAGTTACTATACTAATACTACAGCAAATTTTGCATAATTACATGCAACTAACCTTAAATCAAACCCTAATCCTAACCCTAGTTAGTACATGCAGTTAATTAATTATAATTACTCCGCATGTAAATGTATAATTACACTTACCAAAGTCATGTTAAAATGAAGTGTAACTTTTTTTTCTGTAGAAGGAGGTGGTGTCAGTAAAGTAGACTGGGTCAAGCAGGGGAAGGTTGTGCTGTACACCTGGTGTTAGACGTAGTAATGGAGTCATTTACCTCAGCTGTCAGAACATACAAAATAACTGCCCTTCCCTGGATCCCCTGTGGCATCCGAGCAAACAGATAGCATTGTGTTTGCCTGGCAATAAAGCCCTTCGAAGTTGCATCTAAACAACTGTGCGACATGATGAATGTCCAAGTCTTGTTTTGTTGCCTGGAGTTTTTTTCACTCTGTCTGCACTGTCATGTTCAAACAAGTTTCATATCATACCGATATGGCTAGGAATTATACTCTCATTCAGGCGTAATAATCAAGGAACTTTGTTGCCGTACCATGGGTGCAGCAGGCGCAATGATATTACGCAGAGCCTGAAAATAGGCTTATTGGAAGTTACCTAGCTGGGGACTATTTTCAGGCGCTGCGTAATATCATTGTGCCTGGTACGGGAGCAAAGTTCCTTGATTATTACGCCGCAACTTTTAATTTTCCGTCGGTCTTAGTACACGATGTAACAACAGTAGAGTCAAGTTTTAAATATGAAAAATATAGAAACTCTTTGGTCATTTTCGAGCGAGATGCTAACGGTCTAATCCGACCAGTGAGCCTTGCGCTAAGTCTACTGCTGCAGGTTGAAGACCCATTTGATGTGTTGATAGTGCTGTGTGCACAGGAAGTGAAGCGTAAAGGGCAGAGTACGCAGTCTCATGACAGGTTAGCGCTGGCGTCCCTTTAATCTTATGCCTAGCGCACCCAGACGCAGCACCTGGCACCTGCCTGTACAGCACAGAGTGACAAAACCTGACCCAGATAGATGTTTGATCAAGGTAAAAACACAACCAATGACTCTCTATTAGTCTACCACAAAGTTCAGTGTTTCCATACATTTATTTGTGGTGGCCCACCAGAATATCAATATTGACCAACACAAATACATTTTCCTTTTCCCATTCAATTTTTATTTTACTTAAAATGGGTAAAATCTTACTTCAGTATAACTGCATTATCTACACACTGATACTATCAGCTGCGCTTTCTCTCTGACAGTGAGTTCACGCACTGCAGGGTAATGAGAACATTTATAAACATGTTGTCCAACAAATACACATTTAATAACGTAGTTTTACTTCAAACTTCATAATGTCAGTTGCATGTTTTAAATAACTTCATTTTGTGATCTGATGTGGCTTCCTATCATAGAATCATTATTTTATATTATACTACGGGGCTGTTGAATGCTTGAATCTGATTGGTTGATGAACATTCTAAGGTGTGCAATTGTTTTCAGGGAAATGCACGGCTAAAGTCATTCCAGGCAGGTCTTGACCGCATTACCAAATCACTTTAAAGTTATTTCAGCTTCTTACAGCCTCCAGCAGCAAAATAACCAAACCCATAAGGATACTGACCAAGCAAATAAATATAATAAACAATACGATAAGAACCACAAAACCAGAACCATGTTTTTGAAACAAAATTACATTTTATTATGTATGGAAAGCACATACTTTATTTCTCCTGCTCTCTCTCCCACTCAAACGCACACACATACAGAAGGGACACACACTCGAACAGAAATGTGTTGTCAGCACTGCTCTGATGATTTTATCAGCAATATACTGTAGTTTAGCAACATAAAAGCTACATGACATTTCTCACTAGTGAGGTAATAACGACACTGTTGTTGGAGCAGGTGAACTTACAGTTTCGCTATTAATAAAGACACTGCTGCAAATTCACTGTTGAGAGATGCACAGACTAAGATAATTCACACAATCTTAATCTCTCTCTCTCTCTCTCTCTCTCTCTCATAACTTCATTAATAACTGCATTAGTCTACTATCAATGGTTCAACCCTCTGTTACTAGGTGTAAAATTATGTTTTGAAATCAGCAACGGAAGTGTGGGATGAGATAAGTAAGAAATTAATCCTACACACAAGAGCATTTTAAGGACAAAACCCTGACAAATGTCTTGAATCTGAACGATGTCTTAAGGTGGAGTAACTGTAGTATAAGCAGATTAATTGACTCCAGTCCATTGAATTATTAGAAAATAACGCACACCTGATTATTATTTTCCTAATAATTCAGCGGTTCCTTACGTATTCTATACTGTAATAAAGGATATGTCAATAACAATTAAACTATAAATATACTTTATTCTTATATTGCCATGTTCGTGTGTTTATTGTCTTCATGTTTGGTCAGTTACAGTGTTTCTATCTTTTTTTTTTTATTGAGCTACAGCGATAGCTTGATGACTTAATGTCCATATTAGGGATTTCCCGGAACGTTCTATTACATCTGTGAGGCATATTTGGAGTTTTGCGCGAGGGCGCCCTCTGGCTTCCAGTATGATTGAAACATACTAGGCATGGGCCGGTATGAGATTCTGACGGTATGATAACCTTAGATAAAAATATTACGTTATCACGGTATTGCGATTACAGCTCTAAAATATGTTATTTTTAAATGTCTGGGTAAAAAACAACAACTTTTTTTCCCCACTGAACACAATACATTTTATTTTTAAGAAACATGGAACATTTTGGAACAGTAAACATGTCAGGCTAAATAATTAAAATAAATAATTGAATTCTTCTTAATTAAATTAAGTGCAATCACTTAAGTCAGCCTAAACCTGCAGCTCAACAATAATCAGAACATAAATAAATTATTTTCTGTAAAAAACAAAACAAAAAAAATCCTTCTAAATGAAAAAAAATGCAGTCACTTAAGTGAGCCTAAAGCTGCAGCTCAATAATCAAACACATACATCAAAACATAATTTCTGTAAAAAAAATAAATCAATAAAAATGCAGTCATTAAACCTGCAGCTCAACAAGGTTTTTGGAGACATGCTCACTTTCTACACATTCCTCTTTCAGTCCAGGTTATGATGCAGGAATGTTCACCTTTCCTGGATTAAGTTTGGAGCGGTGAGGTACGAGAATGTGTGCACATACACATAAGGAAAGTCACACACTCACACACACACGTGTGGGTCTTTCTCCGTACAACACTCAAACAGTGGCAAAGACACCTGAGAGCCAGCAGTTTGTTTGTTTTTTAAATGTCGTGATTTTGAACAGATGTAAACAATGGCAGGAGGCTTAAAAGTATAGACGTGATAAGCAGCTGAATTTAATTATTGTACTAAATCGGAGAAACGTAGTACTACGGTCTACTATTCCTCGCTCTGTGAAGCAACGTGAGGGAGGAAACTATTTGACGTTAGCTACTTAATTAGCCATGTTATCTGCCTCGGTAGCAAGCCAAATAGTATTTATTTCAACACTGAAACAAACGGCGGGGGGGTCTCTATCTTGATCGGGGTTGAAAGAGGGACAAATGAAGATGACACAGATATATAGTTTATGTACGACCTGGAAGTATTTATTTAGCGATCGGCGCTAAAACGTCAACTGTACGGAACATCATTGTGTACAGAACATGGTTAGTCTACGTTACCCAAAAAATTCCCATACGGCAGACTTCATCTTTTTCGACGGGGGGGAAAAGTTCCAGGGATTCATCTCCTTCGGCCATCCCACACACAGGTGACGCTCACTGACTGCACGCACCAACCGGAGGGGGAGGGGTCGTGTGACTACACTCTTCACTGCACACAACTGAGGGAGTCCTGCACTTTCAGTCTTTGATGACGTTAAAAAAACTGTGCATACTGCAGGAACGGTATAACGGAAATTTTTAGTGGTTTTGAAACCGTGACTTTTCCAAACCGTGGTATACCTTGAAACTGGTTATTGTCCCATGCCTAAAACATACATTACATGAGTGTACTCACTAATGCTCACACCACCCTGTTTTGGATAAAAATAGGAAAAATAATACTTCTATCTAAAGATATTTTAAATAAACATATGCGAATAGGCATAAATAACCATGTACAAGTTTTTCTCAAGTGTTTTACCACATCAAGAAATTTCCATTATTGTAAAAATATACCTCATTGTCATGTTTTAGCCTTGTTGTATTATCTTTCAATAAAAAATAAAATAAAAATTCATGCCCTTAAAGTTGTGGCAGTTTTTCCCTGTGGTATCAAACATGGTATTGAATATTGATATTTTTATTATATCGAAGTTATAAAACACACTAAATTCCCTTGGTGAAAGTGCCACCACAATTAGAGTGCAAGTCTGTGGGAAACACTACATTTTTACTTCAGAAAAAAAGAACGGCCAGGAGAACCAGATTATATAAGAGTTACAAATCAGTTGTTGTCAGAGCAACCAACTAAGTGTCACAGTATGGCTTCAACAGGTACTTAATCAGTCCGTATACGCAGACTGTGCCACAGGCAACTGTAATTTTAAGCGTTTCACATTTCATATGTAATTCTCCTCTTGTTAATGCTGTACCATGCATTATTCAACCTCTTGTAAGGCTCTTATAAGTGTTTTATTTTTATTTTTATTTTTTGTACGATGGTTGATCTGCTTTACACAGGTTTCTTAACCTGTCAGCTCTCAGCAGTCTATTCCTAAGAACTGTAAAAACATCAGACGTCACATAAAATGTGTAAAATGGTGCAAAGCTAATTACATTTATAAGCCAATTACATTAATCAGAATCAGAATCAGAAGAGCTTTATTACCAAGTATGTTTACACACACAAGGAATTTGACTTGACGACAGGAGCTTCCAGTGTAGAAGAAAGTACAAACATAGTGCAGACATACATGATAGTGTGAAAATCAGTGACTTGCCGCTACCTACTGGCCGTTTTATTTTTTCAAAGTATAATTTCAGTTATTTAGATCATTTCAATCAAACTATATTTCTATGTTCAAAATTTTATATTTAAAACATCAATCTCACAACATTGTTATGAATTTAAATCATCCATGCCACCTCTGAGCCTCTTTAAATGTCTGTAAATGCCACCTTTAGTGGAAATTAATTTTGTTATTATTGATTTATTTTGATTGGTAACTTATTCTTCTTATTCTACTTGTTCGTATTCTATTGTTTTAAGTAGACATTTTGGAAAAGCTTATAAATATACATGTTTTAATTTGACATAAAATGATATACTTTTAATAAAGTTAGAAAAAATGCCCCAGTAAATCACTTTGAGTCAAATATTACCTTGGAATGGGATTTTTGTTATTGATCAGAAGGTGCTCCTGATTTTTTTGACTGTGCTCCTAAATTTTTAAAAGTAAAAATATTAAATAGCCTAACCCTAACCCTTTTTAAAAAAAATTTTTTTATCTTACACAGCCCCAACATTGGATGATGAACCACGCACCTCTGACGTCTTAAATGACTGCATTGAGGAAAGCTTGGAGAATAATGCAGCAAATGAACAAGTTCTAACTTCACCCTCAAATCAACAGGATTGCACAAACACAGATCCAGGTTGCTGGGGCTGCATTAAAGAAGAAGCAATGGAATACTGGACTGAGAAAGGACCTTTAATATGCCAGAACAGAAATGTAGATTTTTATGTGTCAGAAAAACAGTACAAACACCAGAAACTGAGTTTTTCCAAAAGCCTTTTCACACGCAAGCTTGCAAGTGGTGAATCTGTGTCACGTGAATCGATGCTTTATTCTCCATCAAAGGGATGTGCATTTTGTTTCGTGTGCCTCTCTGTGTCAGAAAAACAGTACAAACACCAGAAACTGAGTTTTTCCAAAAGCCTTTTCACACGCAAGCTTGCAAGTGGTGAATCTGTCACGTGAATCGATGCTTTATTCTCCATCAAAGGGATGTGCATTTTGTTTCGTGTGCCTCTTGTATTCTGAGAAGAAAGATTCCCCATTTTCCTCCTGCGGCTTTAATGACTGGAAGCATGCGCAACAGCGTGTGGCTGAGCATGAGAGTTCTGATTCACATCACAGATGTATGTATGTTTGGGCATGTCGAACTGCACAGAAAGGACAGATTGACAATGAACTACAAGAACAGTTTCAGACAGAATGCCACTACTGGGTTAGTGTACTCCAAAGGGTTGTGGCTGTTCTGTTGTGAAGTTCCTAGCTGAGCGTGGACTCGCATTATGAGGGGAGACGCATGTTTTTGGTCAGCAAAACAATGACAATTACTTAGGATTGCTCGAATTGATTAGACAATTTGATCCATTTCTCAGGGATCACATTGCTCGCTTTGGAAATGCCGGTAGAGGCACACCGTCATACTTGTCAACTACTACTTGTGAAGAATTTGTGAAAATAATGGGAGAAAATGTTTACTCAGAAATAATTAACAGAATCAAACTGGCTAAGTATTTTGCTGTAAGTGTTGACTCAACTCCTGATATTGCATATACTGATCAACTGACTGTTAATATGCGCTACATCTCACCTGAGGGTATGGTTCAAGAGCGGTTTGTAACCTTTTTGCCAATAACTAGTCACACTGGCGAATCCATTTTTAATTCAGTCATTGAAGTTTTGAATGAAATGGGCATTGACATACAAACCTGTCGAGGTCAGTGCTACATTGCTGGGTTGTATAAAGGAGTCCAGGCTCGCATACGGGAGATCAACCAATTGGCAGAATGGGTTCCGTGTGCTGCTCATTCTTTAAACTTGGTCGGAGTAAATACAGTAGACTGTTGCCTAGAGACAAATGTTTTTTTTTTGCTTTTATTCAGAATCAGAATTTTATTCTACTTGGCATTGGCAAATTCGAACTGCTGGACTACAGTGCAATGACAGAGGGAGAATAAAGACACTTTAATCTTTATCAGAGACCAGATGGTCAGCACATCCCCAGGCAGTACACACATTGTATATAAACTATGATCGCATTCATGGCACTCTTAAAACAATTGCAGAAGATGAAATCGAAAATATGACTACATGCAGCGAGGCAGGAACCCTCCATATCCAAATGGACAATCTTGAGGTGGTTTTCCTTACTACTATGTGGGACACTATTCTAAAGCGGTTTCAACATGTCAGTGAGTACCTGCAAAAAGTGGAAATGGACCTCTCACAAGCACATGAGCTCATTTCATCACTAAGAGACTTCATCTCTGGCCTTCGTGATCAGTTTGACATGTTTGAGGAGAGAGCAAAGAAAATGTCCCAAAGTGTCACACAAAACTACAAGGCAGACACACAGAGAACCAGGCAGCGCAAAAAAACAGGCAGATGAGTCATCAGGACCAGATTGTGACATTGCAATGTCAGGTAGATATAAATTTGTTGTCAATGTTTTTAATGTCATCATTGATAAACTTGTCGCAGAGGTAAGCAAGAGATGTGAGGCCTACAAAGAACTGGACAACACATTTGGATTTTTGAACAAGGTCACTGAACTCTCGCCACAACAAATTTGTTCATCTGCCACATTGCTTCAAAAGAAATAGTAGTTGTGAATTACAAGAAGATTGAGTTGATGAGTTTTAGGGAATACATCAGGAATACAGACGTTAAATCAGAAAGTCAGTGTTTACAGCTAATCTGAAAAAGGAACATTCACACCGTATTCTCAAATGTGGACATTGCCCTGAGGCTTTTTTTTAAAAACTATACCAGTAACAAATGCAACTGGAGAACGTTCTTTTTCAAAGTTGTCATTGGTAAAAAAAAAAACAGACCGAGATCAACAATGGCACAAAAAAGACTTAATCATCTGACACGCATGCCAATCGAAAAGTGACATACTAAGGGAGTTGAACTTTTCTGATGTCATAAGGGATTTTTCATCCAGAAAAAGCAGAAGGAAACCTTTGTAAAGTACTCCCTATAATCTGATTAATTTATAGCATTAAAAGAAACATGTTCAGACAGTAACATTTTTGTATATTGTTTATATGAAATTATAAATGAAACAGAATTTTTTTTATATGAAAGTTTACTGCATTTATTTCTAAAAAAGGCCAATTTGTTTGTAAGATGGAGCCGATGTAGACAGTAGTTCTAAATAGCCTGTGCAAAATATGTAGGACTATGTGCATAGTTCATGCATTCATATTTATGTATATTATACTTGAATCTTGATGACTTATTGGTTTCTGTATTTTGTTATGGCATTTATTCCAGCAAAATAAAAGGCTGATAACTTGCACTTTGTGATTATTAAGATTGTGTGAATGTAGGCTGTAATATTGGTAGATGAAGGGCCCCACAAGAGGTAAAGCCCAGGAGCCCCTTACAGTGTTAATGCGGGAGAATTTTTATATAATATTTATATAATATAAATATTATATTAAAATAAATATAAAAAATACAAAATATATTTATATAATATATATAATATTATATAATATTTATTGATGAAAACATTAATACTGTGGAAATATTACAATTTATTTATGTTGAAGGAATCATTTCTGAAGGAATCATTTTGCTGATTTGGTGCGCAATTAACATTTATTATTATCTATGTTGAAAACAGTTCTGCTGCTCAATATCCTTGTAAAACAAGTGATACAATTTTTCAGGCTTTTTTGATGAAAAAAGTTCAAAAGAACAGAATTTATGGACCTCAAACTGTTAAACCATAGTGTAACTTTTGTCTACTAGCAGTTTATTATAGACTATAAGTAATATAATTTTTCAGATGATTAGTCAACAAATCCTTGGTACATACTGCAAAGGGAATGATTGCAAAGTACTAAAAATATGTTCCTCAGATTATTTAATATTTCAATTTATTTCAAGTTTGTTTTCATTCAGACCTGACAGAATGCAGTGATGTTCGATTTGGGGAGTAATTTAAGAAAAACGAGTCATATGATGCGATTTAAATTTTTCCTTTCTCTTTGGAGTGTTACAAGCTCTTGATGCATAAAGAAGATCTGTAAAGTTGCAAAGACTAAAGTCTCAAATCCAAAGAGATATTCTTTATAAAAGTTAAGAGTCAGCCACGCCTACCTAAAACGGCTCGTTCTAACACGCCCCCACATATCTACGTCACTATCTGGGAAGATTTGCATAACGCAGCCCAAATGCTCACGGAAAGAAAGAAGGCGTAACTTTTATTCTCACTGTAGTATTGTTGTTGCCGCCGCCATGTCGTAAAGACGCTGTGTGCTTCGTTGTGAAAGCAAAACTACTTTGTTTGGCCTTCCAAAAGAGGCTGGTTGCCATCTGCCAGATTACATCCCACAAATAGAATTAATCAAATAGACACCATTATAGTTTACATTAAAACCAATACAATTCCCATTATAACCCTGAAATCCATTACATTTTTATTGTGTTTTGAGAGGGGTTCTATTGTGTTTTTTTTCAGCAGGCAAGATTATAATAGTATAACTACTTTTACAGATTTGGGATTTTAAGAGCAAGTGAACAATGTGCTGAATGTTTCATTTCATCCAAGTGAAATTAGCAAGCAGTTAGACTGAATTTACATTCGTTTTAAACGCGGAGCCAGGCACGTGCGTCAAGCCTCATCCATACTGCCAGATGCGCTTGTGAAGACTTGCGGTGCGGAGCCGGGTGCGAGTATAAACGAGCATTACGAGACAGGCTGCGTGAGTGCGGCAATCATTAACGGCTCATCCGTGACGCGGGATTCACGCTGCGTGGGGCAGAGAGGACCGAGTATGAGAAGCATTCACAGACACAGGCTGTGTGTGCGCTCTTCTGAATTGGGAATAGCCAACATGCATTATAAACTTATTTCAAATCAATCTGTTGGGGAGATAAAATGTGTAAGATAACGTTCACGTACCAACAAAAACATCTAAGAATGTATCTTTTATTCTCCAGTACTGAAAACAGAACCGATAAGGGAGCTTTTGATATGTGCTGTGACGCAGCTCTTGCAGATTTCCTTTTTTGTTTGTTGTCTGTCATTTCGAAGCTTAAGTTGCATACGGTTTTCTTTAGTTTTAATTTGCCTAACTATCGATCTGACCCAGTAGACGCCATAATCCCACTCTGTCTCTCTCCCACTTTCTGTTTTTCTCTTTTTTAAATGGTGGGAGTTTACGCAGTTGGCTAGAGCAGTGCTGATTGGGGAGAACGGAGGTGCGCTCACTCTATTGGTTAGTAAGACTGCAACTCAAGGCTGGCAGTCATGCACATGCTCTGGAACAGAGTAATATCGCGTCCATATCGCAGGCTTTGCAATTAGGAAATCGCAACGTCTCAAATCGCGATTTCGATTAATCGCACAGCCCTACTGTAAGTTTTTATATTTTATATATTTAAAGCGAGTTTTTTGGGAAGTGTAGAGTAGGGCTTGTTGTTTGTCATTGCTCCGATCACGAATGCAGACATGGTTTTATGTTTACGCGGCGCGATGCATAGCAACGCGTAAAAAGACAGTATAAGTCATTATAATCCATAATTATGTCCCCACTGGATGCAACGAATGCCTCGTTTATAATGAGTTTTCATGTTTTTGAATCATCGCTCTGGCCTGACGGCATCATCACAGTATGGTGAGGGGCGTAACATTTCAGTCTCACGCTTGAGGTATTCGGCCAATCACAGCACACCTCGCTTTTTCAGACCGATGAGCTTTGTAAAAATCGACGCGTTTCAGAAAGGTAGAAGGAGAAACAATAATGTACATTATGTGGAAAATAATGTGTTTTTTGAACCTTAAACCGCATAAACACATTTGATTACACCAAATACACAAAATAATGTTCTTTTTAGCAGCATCATATGACCCCTTTAAAACATCCAATTAGACAACTTTAGACACATTTCACTGAAAAAAAAGGCTCAAGTTAAGTTCACCTGAAGCAGAGAAAATATTCTATTTGAAAGGACATTTCCATTGTGAGCTCCATGATAATGATGAGGAAGGTATAATAATCATTCTATGTGTAACAAGAGGGAGATGATTTATACTCCTCTCTTCATCCATTTGCATTTTATTAAGTAACTGCCTGCCTGTAATGGGCAGACAGAAATTAAGGTACTGAAGATAAGAACTTTAGGTTAAGCATCATTACACCAAGAGAGATGAATTCTTTGATGAAGATGACAGCAAAGAAATCCATTGAGCACACCTTCATCAAGGTCTGCATTGATCTTCTGGCACAGAGGAGCCGAGGATATGCATAAAAGTCCTGCAGTTATAGAACCTGGGAACAGAGCAGTTTCATCAAATACATGAGTTATGAGTTTACCTAAACATGTCATGGCATGTCTGGCTTCAGTACAAGGTCATGTATGTCTCTGGATACACCTCAACTCTCTGCTTTGCTTTGAATTTAAGGTTAGCTGAAGGCGTATTATAATTGTTTTTTGGAAGATAATGCTCACTTGATACTTCTTGAGATCAATACAGCTCACCTACACAGTGTGAGCCAAAATATGAGTGCGGCAGAATGACACTGTGAGAAAACCATTAAAACAGGCTCTCCTGGCACTAATGGTGGGATTTTATATCCAAATCTCTGTCGGCGAAACACCTCGATCCAACCTCTCTCTCTTCTGCCTTACAGTGCATCTCTACAAATTCTAGAGCTGAATCAATAATTTAAAAATTACAAGGAGGTTCTTTAGAAGCTTCCTTCTGCCATCTTTTCATATATGGAATGGAAATTCTGTTTTAACAGTCATCTTTCGCAGATACACAGGCAACAGAGTTTTTAAAAAGAAAAAACAAAGAAAAAAAAGTGCTTGATGATTTTAAATGCACTGTCGAAGCACAGAGGAAAAAAGGCACAACTGACAAAGAGGCTATTTCAGACACTGATACATCAGTTGCCTGACTCTTGCAAAAAAAAATATTGGATAGCAAAATGACATATAACTAAAGAGAAAGAGGAATGTTTGAGGACTGAGTGCATAGAACAGCCGTGTGACTAATATTTCAATGTGAGGATATATTAAAAGAGATAAAAGGCCCTTTTCGTTACGTCTCTTCACAATTCTTCTTTCACAGACACTGAGGCAGGAAAGATGGGTATCTGAGACATAATTTTATAAGCACGGGTGCGACATTTCAACCTTTTTCGGGGTCATCTTTGGGCCAACAAGGGATGGAAAAACAGAGAAGTAATATTGAAAGCTAAGGACCATGTTTACTAACAATATGAGGGACAAACTGAACCAGGGAGATGGGAATGAACTGAATAACTTTAATATGCCTAAAAATACAGCGAGGGCAATCTAAGGGGAAAGAATTAAAACTTCCCATGATTTCCTTAGTAAATGACCACATACATAATAAAGAATAGAAAGTGCAACTGTTTCCATTAAAGTTGTTAATACACTGCTGTTAAAAAGTTTGGGATCAGTAAGATTTTTTATGCGTTTTAAATAAGTCTCTTATGTTAACCCCTTCGGACCCTGCGTCCATTGATATGGACATCACATGATTTTTTGTTTTCATAATATGAGCAATGCCTGGTCACTGATTGGTCCCTGATCAACCAATTACAATGAAGATATGACACCTAACTTAATCTGATTGAGCTACAGGCATCACAAAAGAGAGACATGACTAACCAACTAGACAAGAAGAGAAGGAAGTCCACATTTTACCTTTTATATGCAGATTTATGTTTATGGTAGCCTCATCAACTTGCACCTATTATAAAAGTAAGACTATCAAATGATAATATTCAAAGTTATTTTGAAGATCTTTCAGAGTCGCAGAACACAGGATTTTTACTAATTTAATGTCCATCGCAATGGACATCAGGTCTTGAAAGATACCAGCAGCACCTCATGAATTAGTTGTATAACAGGTTGAGAAATTTGTGGAAGCATTTCAAAGCTAAATACAGAGCTACAAATTCTAATGTTAATGTTTTATGAACATTGATGTTAATTAATGAAATTAATATTAATATGATTTCATTTATGTCATCAAAGTGACCATAGCCTGTCAATCAACTTTTAGTGAGAAACAGCCATAGTGGATGTGAGACCAGCGAATACACAGCAACACATACACTCACACCCCCTCCACACACACTGATGCATTGATGCTATAATGCACACAATCATATATTTATCAAAACAATCAGCAAGTACACATAAACCCATTCACATACACACAAAGACATTTATACATATACATATACACCCACTTCAACCAACAAAAAGGATCAAACAGGTTTTTTTGAGACTTCATATCATCTTACCTTTTTTCACATTCTTACTGCATTGTTAATTCTTATAGTATGTGTTATTTTCAAAATCTTAAACACTAGTTCAACTATAGTGCACAAGCTCTACTTATTATGTATGGTTAAAATATGCGCATTTTGGTGTCCATTATAGTTGACATGAAAAAAAATCTAATAAAAAAATGACTTATTTCTATATTGGAGAAGAGCAAATATCAAGTGGATAAAAATTGTTTTGTTCAGTGAAAAAAATTCAGGTCTGAAGGGGTTTTTAATCAAGGCTGCATTTATCTGACCAAAAATACAGGGGAAAAAAACTGTAATATTGTAAAATAGTAAAAAAAAAACTGTAATATTGTATTACCATTTAAAATAAAGTTTTTCTATTTTAATATACTTTCAAATGTAATTTATTTATGTGATGCAAAGCTGATTTTTCATCATCATTACTCCAGTCTTCAGTGTCACGTGATCCTTCACAAATCATTCTAATATGTTGATTTATTATCAATGTTGGAAACAGTTGTGCTGCTTAACAAAAATATTTCACAATATTACAGTTTTTTTCTGTATTCATGATCAAATAAATGCAGCCATGATGAGCAGAAGAGACTTCTTTAAAAAAACATTACAAACTTGTTGATCCCAAACTTTTGAACGGCAGTGTATATTACTAATCATTCATTTCCTTTTTAACAATGTTTGCCCTGTGGACTGCCAGGGTGAATCCGGAACAGTTTATAAAAAAACAAATGTCCTAATTCCTGTAAATTACTTATACCTATTGTTCCATACAATACAAATAACAAACTAATTAATGTGACAGGCAGACAGAAAATCTTAATAAATGTTTTTTTTTTTTTATTAAAATAAATAATAAAAAAAATAAAATTAAAATGTGTGCCGATACTTGATTCTCGTAATATTGAACTGGGTGCTAAAACAACACACGGCATGTGAAAATAAATAATGCTATTAGTCATAGAATATATTCTTAACTAATTCCTTCTTATCTTCTTATAGAATGTCCAACTAATGAAAGCTGTGGTGTAGTGTATTGCACTGTGTGCTGAGACTTCGTTTTCAAGCAGGCCTCTATGTGTTCTGATCCAATCAGTTATCCTGACAGCTGGCCAGAGGGCTCCTGCCCTTGTGTCAATCAACAGACAAGAGAGGCATCACCATAAGACTCTCCAGCAAGCTAATATAGAGATACATTTTATATCTTGATCTGTTATCATTTGATATCTTTGTCATCTAGTTTTGCTCTTATGATTTGCTAATTAATGTACTCTCTGCATATCAGTGTTACGGTGATATGATCACAGAAGTTACTATAACCTCAGCAAACTCTCTGCCACATCATTAATATTTTCATTACGAGTGGCTGCAGGTGAAGATCATGCATTATGGGGATCGATAACACTTAAGCATCATTACACCAAGCATGATTGCTACTGATTACATACACTCAGATGTCGTAGAGAATATACAATGCTATGAATCTATTTAAGATATGTTTAGATTTAGATCAATAGTACTTATGATGCACTGTGTTTTAACTTAACTAAACATACAATTAATCAGAGGCATGAATTTGATTTGGTAAGTTTAAAATGTCATTATACTCTAACCGGAATATGTTTACATAGATTATTGTGTATGTATTATATTTTTATTATTAGACTATTAGCTTTTTTAAAGAACATTCTAATTATTTATATGCAATCTGAAGAAACATTGAAAACCATATGACTCCATATTATAAAAAACTGCATATGAATTAATTCCCCTAATGGTCCTCAAACTCAGCTGATGTAAATCAACCAATGCTACAATGCTTCGCTTCATTGTTTGCTAATTTCAACTTGAGTTTTATGGAACAATACATCTCTGTATAATTATTATAATATGCATTCAGATAACAAATGCATGGTTTTAATATACAGTCACTTACTGAAATACATTAGTGCTCAGAGTCTGTTTGGGTGGAATACTGCACAGTTCATCCATAGGTATCTGAAATATACACCACTGGCTTATTTACATACGCTTGCACAGTATATCATAAGCCATGCTACAGGTTTCAAAAATGCACTCAAGCAAATAGATCAAAGATATGGTTAGACAATACTCCATATAAAACTAATAGGAATGTCCCTTTAACCACACAGACTTCTGAATTGTCTGCTAACTGTTACAAAACTGGTGTAATGTGTTCATTTTAAATCAGGTTGTTCATTGACCTTATTTGTAGCTAGCGTCAATGTGAACACACTATTCCCTCCACTGACTCACAGCTGAACTGCTCTACCCCACTATCGGTTATGTATGTAATTCTCTTCCATTGTCAGACTGTTAGCAAACATGCAAAACATATGTTACATTCCCCTGCTTATCACATCTGATGGCTAATCTATAGCAGCTCCCATGTCTATTATGAATTGCCAAAGAGCTAGTCAGAAAAAAATACAGCACCAAATGAAAGCAGCTAGCAGATTACGTAGTAAAACTTTGCTACTGCAGTTCTGATGATATTACATTATGTAATATTATCAACACTAGTCCAGTTTCATAACAATAAACATAAAAAATAATAATACTGGGCCAGTTGTGTTCAGCATGCAAAGAAGAAGATTGTGAACTAGGGTAGAGCTATACAGCATAAAAACTTTTTGACAAAATATTCAGTAACTTGATAATTATGTTTTCCACACTGTTATTAACTATGTGAACACAATGAAGAATCATTTAATCATTTATATGCACCAATATATCAAAGCATAAAAACAGCAATATTTATTTACATATTACCTTTTCAAGCATTTATATCAAAAAGGAAACACTGAGTTATAAATCAATTCACTAAAACGACAGTTTGAAAATTAACCAAACTAACCAACCCTAAAGTAGTTTAGGCTCAATTATTTAAATGCAAGATGCTTTTAAAACATCTTAATTGCGAGCACTCTAATGATATGATCTTTAGAAAACTTAATGGCCAAATGAAAAGTGCATTAAAATCATGATATTCTCACCAGCAAAATCATAGTAATATATTGTGAATTTTCAATTTATTGCCATGCCCTATTGTACAATTTAATATTATATTTTTAAAGGGGTGGTTGACTGCGATTTCACTTTTTTAACGTTAGTTAGTGTGTAATGTTGCTGTTTTAGAATAAACGATATCTTCAAAGTTACGACGCTGAAAGTTCAATGCAAACGGAGATATCGTCTTTTAAAATTATGGCAGTTTAATGCCTACAAAAATTGGCTCGTAGGGACTACAACAAGCTACTTCCCAGATTTGTGACGTCACAAACCCAGCAATTTACATAAACCCGCCCCTGGGAACATGCAACAAAGGGGGCGAGGCCATGTTGCGCTGTTTTAGAGAAGAGGAAGAGTTGTTGCCATGCCGTCAAAACTAGGGGTGCCTGCATGAAAAAATATATTCATATATGATATATATTCACAATCAATGTTCTAAAGCAGCTCTTGCGGCTCTTAAAGTGACAGCGGGCTATATTCCTGCTGCCGACTGTGTGCTTAATATTAATCAAACAACAAAAGACACATTCAAAATCACTCACTGCTCTTGACTGAAGGACTTTTGTAGCTTTAATAATAAACCAAGGAAGTTTAAATCTTGCAGTGAAGACTATGCTATTTTATTTTACATTAGGTTATTCAATTTCTCTAGTAAGCACAGTTTGTTTCATTTGTATAGTTTTCATTCTATTGTATTCTTTTGCTTTTTTATTACTGGCATTGCATTCCTTTGCTTCTTTATTACAGCTTAATTATTTAAAAAAAATTTGAGGACCTTTTTTTTAACTAATATTAGTTACTCTGGTATTCTGCTGTGTTATTGAGAATCGTGACATTTCGCTGGTCTCTAAAATGTAGATGTCATAGCAACCTTATTTACAGAAAATATATATTTGAAATATATCACTATCTTTAAATAAACCTTTCATATAAAGTTTTGGTCATATGGCCCACTATCAATCATTTAAATAATCGTGATTACAATATTGACCAAAATAACCGTGATTATGATTTTTGTCATAATCGAGCAGCCCTAACTACATGTCAACTAACTCTCATTAGTGCATTTGAAGACTGTTAGGTTAGGGTTAGTAGAATAAGTTGCCATACTTGCAAAGTTACTTATAGTCAGTAGAACGTCTGTTGAGAGACCATCAAAATAAAGTGTTAGTAGATATTAAGCAGACAGTCTACTAATACTTTAATGACTGCTAGTTGACATGCAGTTGCAAAGTTATTTATAGGTAGTTGAATGTCTAAAGTGGACTATCAAAATAAAACAAAATAAGTATAACCACAAAAAAAAAACACACACACACACACAAAACCATACCAAACAAAAAACAAGCAATTCTATTTTTTTATTATTATTTTATATAAATAACTTTAATTAATACAACTGACTTTTTAAATAAAAAGAAAAACAAGCCAATAAAGTATGCTGTAAAACTGAGATTCAATTGATTTTGCCCAGTAGTTCTTTTTTGGTACAACGAAAACCACAAACCAGAACCACAAAATGATCTGAAGATTTCAATAAAACCCTGCTATCATAATGTTGGAGTAGGATCTAAACTGCACAAACACGAAGGCGCACTCAGAATCTCTGCTGTGGTGGAGCACTCAGGCTTTGATCTGAGAATAGAGGACAGGAGACTGCTGATCCATTTCCTCTTTCCGTGTGACCCATTTTCCTGTGACTCATGCTACAGTGAGATTGCCTCACAACCCCTGGATCCAACAAACATTCCTTCCTGCGGACACAAGTGATTGAATCTAATTATTTCCTAATCCTTTTTTAGCTCCATGTTTATGATTCAAATTTATACACCCACACCGATGGACGAGCCACGGACACTGGCTTAGGTTGCGTATTCTGACTCGGAATGCACGGATCAGGGCTTCGAGCTCGTGCGATCCAGCAGTAATTAAATCCAGGGCCTTGACAAGCAAGAGGCCACGGCGAGACAGACATAATTGCAGTCTTTGAGATATTCATGTGCAAACTGATTTGTATACTGTGACAGCTTAGCAGGTTCAGCCAACACAAACTTGAGTCTAATTAATTTGAATCAGTAATTTGCATAACTAAATCAATTCTCATAATCACAGGGCGTTTCACCCTCAGCAATAAACATCTGTGTCCTTTGTGGTTTATTACATTCACCATGAAAAACATAGCTGAGCTTTATGTACGCATGTGTATGTTGAGGCAAATGCTTTCTCTAATAAATATTTCACATTTGCACTTTGATTCAAAAATATTTGACTCCATATTTTTCCTGGGTTTGCCAACACGAGAGGTTCGCTAAGGAAATGAAACAGTCATGCTTAGTACACGAGTGCAAACATTTGCAACAAACAGTGAAAAGAGATAAAACATTCAGGTACAAAGCCAACATGGAAGTCACATGTGTGACAAATGAAAGCTAGGGGGCCGAATATGTAATAGAACCCCCCCCCCCAACAGTGTGTTCCCACAGATCACTACAGATGTCATCCCATGGCTCCATGTTTCTCGTTCCACCATGTTCCCAGTGTAATTTTACTGATTCAGTGCCGCTAGAGGAGCGTTCTCTCCCTGTGGCAGCAGAACTCCCCATCTGGTCATACATGCATCTTGCATGTTAAATGGTTTCAATCTATTTCTCCCACTGGCCAGATTACAGGAAAAATTACATCACTGATTCTTGAACTCAAATGAACAGAACATTATATCTAACTGACACTGCCATCACCTCTCATTACATAGCTCCACTGAGCAATCAGATATTTTAAACAGATATGATTTTCTTCTGTGGAACAGATATTTTTGAACAACACTAAGGTTCAAACAACATTAGGCCTCGTTGATTTTTATTATATGCACCTAAAAACATACAACCAGGAAACATTTTTGAAATCCAAACCACTTTGACAAAATATTTTCTTAAAGTACCCCTTTAGATTTTAAGTGAATATTCCAATAATTTGACAGCACATTCAAATATAATAGCACTACTACTACTACTACTACTACTAATAATAAAACCCTATAGAAACCCTGGCCTGTTTTAACTCTGTTTTAATCCATTTTCCATGCCCATGTATTTGCTTAAGTATGTAGCCATATGAAGAGCAGAATAATGCACAGTCATCCAATGCTAATTGAAAAACAAACCCCAACAGGGAGATCAAAACACCCCTTGCTTTACATTAAGGTCTTGATCACTCCTGTATAATCAGATGATAATGACCGGCTGACTGTTCATTACCATTACTATCAGTAACAGATTTAAAGTTCCCCTCAAAAACAAGTCATTTAAAAAAAGAAAAACAGAAATATGGTGTTCATTTACATTCATTTATCATGGTCAGTCTCTTTTGTGTGCTGTATGTGAGTGATCTGCACGAGAGTTGTGTTGTCCCTCAGTTCAAACATCGGCCTGTTTAAGCTGACTGATAGCCAAACTGATGCCATCCGTTTATACAGAGAATGTATCTCACACTGTCAACTACCCAAGCTAATGAAATCGCCTGACAAAGCTGACTCAGTGAGTAATCTAATCGTATCGTATCTGTCATTGTTTGTCTCTGGGCGGGATTCTGTCCTGTTTTACCAACGCTGACAAAGGAAGGTGACACAGCGAGACAATGTACTACGCTATGTTCTACAGACCATCGATGCTATGCTAAATGGCATGTGGCCTGATTCGTTTCGGTAATTAGTCCTATCACATATCTGCTGCAACCCAAAGCTAATGACGTTGGGAGAAAATATTTTCATGTGGCATCTTTTCATATTCATGTCTCAAATTCTCCACTTTGCTGATTGGAGACTTCGATAAGGGACACGATACTGTCAACTTCCTCCCTTGTCAGAGCGATTAAATTCATTAAAAGCTCTTCAAGTAATTGCGGCTCATCTACAGCAGAGCAAATATTCAATTAATACAGACAATTTAATAACTGTGATTCCCTCAATCCAAAGCACATAACCTTGATGCATGTCTGCGCTTGATTAATAGGTTTTCTATTCTGAGGTCATTTTAATTTCCTTTAACTATTCATTAGTCCCTTTATCATGCTGTGGAGATAAATGGGTAAACTCCAATCTGACAGAAACTCAAACACATATGGTGTGACTTCAAACACACTCAAACTCTTCATCAAGGACTACAATCTAGCACGATTGAAACCAAAATATCCCTGTGGACAAAAATAAATAAATAAATAAATGTTTATCTACCATGTTCCAGGAAATCAGAGAACAGGGGTTGCTTGGCTATCTGAAACAATCTCTGAAAAGATCAAAACTTTTCAACCCATGCAGTTCAAGTGAGCACAAGAAATTTTCCATGCTGATATTTATCAAGCAAAAATCTAGTAAATAGCTTGAAATGTGCCACTCAAAACAGCAATTAATCTTTGACCTTTTTTTAGTTTAGGACAAACCCCTTTCATGAAATCATGTCCAAGTGAATTGCTATTCTTCTAAATTACAAATAATGAATCCAACTAATTATTTCATGAGACTTGGCATGTCAAGAGTGCTTTGGCCAAATTACCATGCAGGTTTTTTTTTTTTTATCGTTGTTTCTCTGTCTGATTCGCTCTCTAGTCATTGACTGATCTGTATGAGTATGAATCTCTGCCTCTAGTGCCACCACAAATGCACGACCTCAGTTACCCACTGCTGATGTGTTTGAAGAGAGGATTTATTAATATGCAAAACATGCCATCCATTGACAAACAAATTATGGCACTTTTATGTGGTTAGTTGACGCATAACGCACGCAAGTTTTTTTTACAAACAGAATTTATATAAAAACAGACATGTATAATTCAAAGTGTTACTTGCCACTTCTTTGTAAATGCTTGTGAAATTTACTAGCAATTTCTGAGTGAAAACTGTTTCTCCAACATTTTTTTTTTCAGGATGTATCAATAACTAGTTCATTTTAAATATTGCAGTGTGACAAACCATCTCGAATGATATGAGGTCAAAGCTGCATCCATAATAATAATAAAAATGCTGTTTAAAGTGGAGTTTTGCATGACACACTGCAGGGTATCAGCTACTGTAAAAAGCAGTAGTGGAAAATAGTACAATTCAAAGTAAGCACTATAATTTACTTTCCTAACCATTCTGCATCTAGCAAAACCACTGACCTTACACACATTTTTTCACTAAAGTAGCATTTTCAGAGTTGATCAGCACTTTGACACTAGAAACAATGTTTACTTTTCCCAGCTCACCGCACTGACACTGCAGCCATGCAGACATCACATAACACACAGTTTACCTTTCGTCCGCCAGTGTTGAGCCTCAGTGGTGTCAAGAAGGGATCAAATATCATATGGCTCGTCTCAATGTTGACTGGAGACTGTCTCTTCCCCACAGAACACAGATTCCATGCAGAATTTACAAGCCCCCAGAACGATGGCACTGCAACAGGAGAACGTACACAATGATGATTTGCAATACATTCATCAAATGCTCATACTTACTGTAAGAAAAACAGAACATTTGTTCATAATAACTATACTTAGAGTGAATTTATAATAAATAAATAAATGAATGAATGAATGAATGCGTAAGAGCCACAAGTTCCTTACTTGTGGATGTAATAATTATAAAGTTAATATTTCAATTTTTCCAAAAACTTTGAAATTGAAGCTTCTTTTTTTTCTGAAATGTAAAACTGGAGCAGTACAGTTTTGTGTAAAATTTGTGTTTCCTGTTTTATTAATAAACATTCTAAAAAGTACTTGCTGGAATATTGGATGTTAATTTCAACTCACGCTCACATACCACAGATAATAATAACAATAATAATGATGATGATGATGATGATGATGATGATAAAAAGACAATTACGAGCAATAATGAGTAATAAAAAAAGTAACAAAAAGGTACATGCAAATGTGTAATGTAATGCAAATAATGTAAACATTATTTGATGAAAGTATCCAGTTTTTGATACATACGAGTAGAATATAGAAAAGCAATTTTTTTAAATGGTGTGATTTCAAACAATTACAATTTAGGTATCCCCATGTCTCCTGCTTTAAATACATGAAAACATTTCTTACAGCTAAAAGAAATAGCACCATATAAAAGTGAAAATGATTAAGGGATATTAATAGGTCGTAAAGAAATTATATTACTTTGAGGTATTTCAGATAGAGTGTGTTAATATAATTAGCAGCAATCACTGTTTCAACTGTAACATACTGACTTCTATTCATTTTATGATCTAGTCTTTCTTATTATAAGTCTATTAATAGCTACGGCTCACAGCTATGGTTTCAAATGTCTCTTATACCAAAAAAATGGCAGTTGGATTTGTAGCAGTCCATTATGAAGGAAAATGTTACAGCTGCCCCAGGTCTCCCTTTCTCATAACTCTTTGATACTCATAAGAAACTCGGTGCAACAATACCCCTCTATTCTTTTAAATAACTTTATTCAACATCTGAGTTCCAGCAGCCCATGACATTTTCAAGCAATTTAGACGATTTTATACAAAGTGTTCACCTTGGCATTTTCACAGAGTTGTGCTACATGCACCCCCAGCTGACAACCATTACATGAGATGATTGGCAGCCTGCAAAACAGGATTCTTTATTAATAATTTATGAGCAGTCAGCGGTGCGGTTGAGGACCTCCAAGCTTGCATCTTCTATCAAGCAAATTCAGAAAATTCAGAAAAGCGACGACACATAACACAATTCATAATGTCTATCCTACCACAATGACATCAGCACTTCTGCCCTGATTTCAGGCCTCCAAATAAGTAAAGACTATTCATAAATCATTGTTCCCATTGTCCTGATGCTGAGAGAAGCAGGTGGTCTCCACACCATATTTTTCATGTTGTGAGTCGCCATCATTTGAGCCTGCATTTTCCCCGAACAAGTACCACCTGCTGTTTGCTGTCATGTGAGCATTCAACAATTCTCCTTGAGAAAAGAACTTGACAAAGTAGCAGCGTGTACACACACTTTCGTACACGAAAAACAAACACAAACCCAGACACACGCACACAAGGCGTGTACTCTCTTTGACCCCCTATTGCTATGATAAGAAGGCCTGAATATTGTTTGGGGACAATGCTTGATAAACAAAAGTGTGGCTCAACTGAGGTCAGAACTGAGTAGCTTTGTGATTAATAAAAGTACAGCTGGTTGGTGTGGTCATCGCTTCAGCGGTCTTAATTTAAAAATAACAGCCGGCTGCAATTCCACTCTCATTTCCTGGTATAAAAACTATTTCTGCATTGGATGGTGCTGTGTAGAGAATGAAAATAGATTGGAAAAAAAAAAAACGTTGAGTCATCTCTTATTTTGGAAAACGTTAAATTAGGTTGTAATGTCCTCCAAGATGCAGGCAGAAAAATGGGAAATAATTCAGATCCTTCTACATCAGTCACTGAAATGACAGGAAATCTATAACCAGAATGAGGCAGCAGTGTATGGAATCGATCTGCTAAACACAGGTGACATGTCATAAATGGTACATACTTATTACCTATTGGTAGCTCTAAAAGAACAACCACAGTCAACAGCTTTTCACCTTTGGAAATAAAATAATCCACGTATACAAAATCAAGCTGAATCTTTACTTTAGATATGCTGCGTGTTAAAGACTTAAAATATATTAATCGGAATTACATAGAGTTTCCTTTTGAACCCTTATATCGGTTAACATATTACTGGAAGGGAATAAGATTTTCAGGGATTAATAACTTATTTTAGTCTGTTCCTCACACAAATCTATCGTATATCTTCAGAAGACTCATAATATAGTGTACTAATTTGTACGGATGGCTTTTATAACACTTTCTGGTGTTTTTGCAGCCTTTTTGAGAAAAAAAAAAAAAAACTCTAATTTTTGTTCCATGGAAAATGATCCAAATACTGCATGGCTTTGGAATGACATGAAAGTGAGTAAACATTTTTGAATGCATGGTTTAATTGCTTATCTCGCAATGTGACTGGACACATCAGAGCTGGTCTTTAAAAAGACAGAAGAGGTTGTTCTGTTTAATGATCTGCATAAACTCACTTAAAATTCAAACATCCGCTTTAGAGCAAGGGTGCAAGCTTTTTATCTTTTAAGGCTCCGGGACACTGGCAGGAAAAATAACAATTAAAATGCCTGAAACGTGTGTATATAATAAGCATATATAGATCCATCTCAGTTCTATATCATCTCACACAACTCCATGAGGAATCTTTTTAAACAGCATGCTGGACACGTGTTGGCCACTTTTTCTTCACTGAGGAAACAAACAAACCAGTAATAAAATTGTATATGTAATATATTTTAAATATGAATTATATATATATATATATATATATATATATATATATATATATTTTTTTTTTTTTTTCCTTTTTTTTTTTTTTACGTACCTCAGTTCGGGGGTCACGGTTCGATACGATTTCGGTATCAGGGAAAAAAATCTACTATGCTTGGTTTCTTTTCATTTATTTTGAACAGACAGTAGTACAAATTACAATTTTTTTTCCACCTAGATGTGAAAATACTAAATATTATTATGTTTTATATATATATATATTTTTTTTTTTTTTTTTCACATTTCTCTTTTCATATATTTTAAATATGAAAGGAGAAAGGTTAAAAGATTTCAGTCATTACATTAATCATCCTCATAAAACATATTTTTCTGTTTGTACGTTTGCACATACAATCTAAGCACCGGAAAGGTTTTGTTAATTATATCAAATCAAGGTCATTCACAATGTTACTCACTGACAGAGAACTCCATCTATTCTTATGATCACAAGGGTTGGATCTTGTTCTTTGACATAAAAAAAAATTAAGAAGAAAAGAACAGCACTTGCAGAATAATTATTGCCTTCCCCTTTGTAACAGCTAAAGCCGGTGTTCTGGCCACCCTCAAGGTTTACTACAGTTCAGGGTCGAGTGAAGGCACGCACTAAGAAGACACTTGCACCAATTAAGATGCCTATTAATTACTTCCATTCCAGATCTTGCCACAAAATCATAGAGCCTCTGCCCAAAGACTGCAGGAGAGTAGCTATGCATTTACCATTCAAATGAAAGAAGCAAAATAATTTCTTGAAAGAGGGGGAAAGGAACATGTGTGGAAAAGCAGTGAGTTTTTAAAACACACGATGTATCCAGATATAACCCTGGGTATCTTGGAAAAACATCAAAAACTACCGTCTGTTTTGCTGAAGCATATAATGATACTGCAGGAAAACAAACAGATTGGCAATAAATACATAAAAGGAAAGATGGGAAAATATCTTAACAACACTGATACTAAAAACTTGGAAGTTGCATTCAAATGTGTAACCTCTTCAATCCTAAATCTTGGAGGTGGCAGTGAAACTTCACAACAGGACTACATCATGGGGGAGGGTTAATTTCTTTCCTCCACATATGGCGAAACTGAAAGAAATGAAAACCCTTGGCTATCAGCTTTATATCGCTAAGCAGTAAACAAGAAACAAGAGAAAAGCCTGGAAAAGGTAACATTAATAATAAGAAGAAATGTTTCTTAAGAACCAAATCAGCATGTTAGAATGATCTGGCATCACAAGAATAAATAATATATTATTTGTAAAATTGTATTAATATAGAGATACGTTGTTTTTTTTTAATTTTGAAAGCATTTTTTTTCAGTTAACTGACAAAGTATTTAAAAAATGTATTTATTTTACAAAAATCGTGAATTATTAATTCATATTAAGTTTTGGAGGAAAGTTTTTTTTTTTAATTATTAATAAGCAGTGATGTAGATGTGGTAATATATTTTTCTCAAAAATAGTTACTATGCTAAACTAAGAATTTTTCTAAATTATGATATTTGCACAGTTGTTTGAACCTGGCATTTTGTACTTTAAAAAAATTTATTTTACTTCAGAAATTAAAAAACATGCTCACCACAGAAGAGGTGTATTCAAATCATTGAATCAATGTATCAATCAAGTCATCTATGAATTGCATTATTAAAAAAATAATAAGGTCATCGACCCATTACAATAAGGTATAAGGTCATCGACCCATATTGCATTTTAAAGTAATTTTGCAACTAGTAAGCCTACCGCAATTTTGCAACAAATTTTTCCACACAAATTGGAAAGGACAGCTGTTTTGCGCTTGGAAAGTCAGAATGTCTTCTGAGTAATTCAGCTCTCTGTCCATTAATTGGTGCAGTTCATCAAAGTAGTGCTTTATCAGGTGTAGCATTAGAACAAACAGGAGTATCAACCCTCGTGTAATGATTAGTGGCTGAGACCTCGAATCATTCACAAGCATTGCCTCTAGGTAAACAGTTCCAGAGGTAAAGGGGCATCAGGCTGGACAAGTGTGCAGTAGGCGTGTTTAAATGGCACAGGACAGATGAACCTCTTTGGACGTGTCCTCTAACACCAGCATAATCTCAGCACCCTGGGCGGATGGGCCTCATTAGGCCAGACCATCCCAAGAACAATAAACATGTCAATCAAGTTAACTCCTCCTGTCATTTGTTAATGGCCAGGGATATCTGACCTGGCGGCAAAGAGGGCTTCTCAGAGCAGAATACAAATGAGAATAAAACTGCCATGGTGCAGCCAGCACAGAGGAACTGTGGTCACCACAAACTCTGTGGTTTCTCCATAGGCTGCACACATATGCTGGCTCCTCTGCCACGGAAACATCAACAGCAAAACACTCAACAGGACCTTCTCCTTTCACTTGCTAATTGTCGCCCGCCTGTTTAGGAAGCTTCACATCTCTGAGGAGTCCTTCAGTGTTGGCCTCCACAGGATACGCCGAAGAGCAGCTTTATTCTTGACCACTTCTGAGCTGACAATTACCCCACAGAACAAAATGAAATGCTACAGGAAGGATTTCAAATGAAGCACTGTTGATATTTTTATACAGACTACTGGATGCAGAGTGGCATATTTAACACTTTGTCCACCATTTACAAGTTTTTTTAACGCTTCCCCACCATTGATGAGTTATTCTAACAATCTGTGTTTTCACTGTTATACAGTAGGGGGCGCTGTTACAAATCGTCTGAAATAATACAGCATTTCCAGATCCAAAAACATGCGAAGATGATGATCTGCTTAAACCAGAAGATTAGTTGCGCTCTTGGCCACATCGGAGCATGTGCAAGTGACAGTGCAAGACTGTCCCAGGTCTGAAAAATGTCAAAGCTCACTGCCCTTAACGCACACTAAATACACACTATCTCTAATACCACTTTGGAGCGTATCCCATCATTTAGGTTCAGGTAATCAAGAAAACCTTTTAAAAGTAATCCCGTTCTGATTACTTTATTTCAAAAGTAATTAGTAATTAGTTACATTACCAGTTACGTTACTTTTTTCTCCATTACATTTATGAAATCCTAGCATACACGCTCCTGATAAATATTTGTTATTAAAGCATCAACATTCACAGAACACTATTTTTAACTAAAGCTGTCTGCATGGTTTGGCATGGCAGAATGCCAGCAAAGAGCTGCATTTATAATCTCTAAAAGACATCTCAGTTCATCGCAATCTCACAAATCTCTGTTATAACACAATAAATATATGCATAATGAATCTTTCATAAAGTCTACAATTCGTGTGTTATAATGAGAGGATTCATGAGTAGGCAAATTTCAGCACTGCATTGCTCAATGCTGCAAACACGTGTTATAGCCTAAATAGAAACTGCATACGCTTGCACCTGCTAATCGTTTATATTTTATATTAGTTCATGTTGCTTTTGTGAAAACCAATTTAGATGAATAACAATTTATTTGTTTTAGATATTTTATGTTTAAATATTTCTATTTTGCGGGAGTCTCGTGAATCATTTTATTCTCCCGCATCCCGCACACACACACACGAGTGTCTACCCGCCCGCACGAGCACTTGCCCAACTTGTCCCCCGCCACACTCTGTTGCGTCGGGTCTCGCGGGAGCAGGTCTCTAATCCACTGGCACTTGACTCGACAGTGCGTGTGCTACATCCTTTTTACAATCTCTAGATTATAAAACACTGCATTCTGTCAGCAATGTAAGTAAGTGTATTTTGTAGAACATTTGCAACTGCTTTTTATCACTTAATTAGAAGCACAACAATTAAAGTGTATCTAAATGTAGATGTTCATTTTGAAGTGCAAACTATTTAAATGTACAAAATGTGTAAATAAAGCTCCTTAAAAACTGCTTACATTTTTACAACATTCTGTTGTAAGTGTGTCCCATTGCATAATCACAAGTTCTACACAAGGTGTATTCCATTTGTACTCAGAAGTTGGAAATTCTGAGTTCCCAGTATAGGAATTTTTAACTGAAATGCCCTCTCATGTCAGAATTCTGACATGGAAAATCATAACAAACCCGATTTCAGAATCCAATATGGCTGCTCAGTTCATTAACAGAAGTGAACAGCAGTAATACAGTTTACTAGCATTTCTGTTTTTCTGTCTAAATAAACTAACTGGTGCACACAGTACTATCCAACCCCTACCGTGGACATGATACTTTGGCGCTATCTGTGCAAAACACAGCTTTTTAATGTGTTTTTTGTCGACTATTATTGCTAACAATGGACGAATCCATCTTTTTTTTCCCCAACTTATGTACTTTTTTGGTCAGCTCGGGTGTGACGTCATGCAGCTCTGACACTGACTTAGTATAAATAGCACTGACTCATGTAAAAAGCATGCAAAATGTGTCTGGCATGACGTATGGAACATCTCTGCAGGTTAGAAACTGAAACATGGGGATAATATCTGAATAAATGTGTGGAGGACAAAATTACTAGCAGACTGTTTGGTGTGTAAACACTCATTTGAACAGGCAGTCCTGAGGCTAGCCTTCTCCTCAACTGAACCACTACACACAATTTCTCTTTTTTCTCGGTCCCTGTCCTGTTTTCTCCATCACTTACGCTCTCTTTGGCTGTCCGTTAACGATGTAAGGCATGTCAGAGTGTGGATTTAGCCTAAACCTCTCATTCAATCTGAAAATAATCTCCAAGTCATCCTGCTGTTATCTTGGCCATGCTTGTCAGCAGAGAGGATTCCTGTGTCACTGAGATCTAAATTGTGCTCATTACATGCGTTTATAAAAAAAAAAAAAAAAAACCGAGGCATAACGATTTGTAGCTAAAAACACAAAAACCCATGTATTTGTATTTTAGTTTATATTCAGTAGGCAATAATGTGGGATGGGGCTTGATTTTGTTCATCAAGATTTGATTGGATCACACAAGCCATGATATTATTGATTAATGATTTTGATTTACTTTTTTTTTTCTTTCAAAGAAGTCTCTTATTCTGCAATATTATTTTCTAATTTTAATATATAAAAAAAAAAGAAAAGGAAGAAGGGAGGTTACATAACCAGCAATAGACATAGGTGTCAAAAGCAAAAGAAAGGGATATATATATATATATATATATATACACATACACTCATTTGATAGATACCTACCCATCATTCTTGATTCTCTGTATTCTTCATTGATAAGATCCATTTTTAAAGGGGAAAAAACTCCACCTTCAACATCTAACCCATCAACTATAATGGAACAATTTGACTATGACAAAGAGAGGAAAGGTGCAGCCTGACACTGCTGGAAACACTGTGTTATTGAGCACTCTGGCCGAGCACCGGGGGGGGAAATATTAATCAGGTCTTAACGACAAGGACAATTCTGGGCTTCATGCTGCAGCGCTGGGAGACTGACAGATGTGCAGATTTGAGTTCTAAGAGCAATTCCAATAGCAGCTACAGTAAATGCATTTGGAGCCAATGTCTGATACCTACACATCACCAGACCTTGTCAGCTGCATAAATGGATTGAAGTTGGACTTTATCTGTAAAAATTAAATGAAAATATGACAAAAAAAAGTCAGATATGTGGCCACATATGGTTGTAATTTCTGTTAAGTGCTTAACCTTGCTCTGCACATAGTTTGTCCAGTTTATGATGGGGGTATTTACATGTATTTTACTTCATACATGTTGATTGCACTGCATGCACATTACATTTACACTTGACCACATAAATGTCTTTGCAAAACTGATATAAATCTGATTTAGTATTCTTGCTAACAAATACATTTATTTTGAAGCTTATTGTAAAGTGTTATTATAATCATGTATAATTTAATATTGCAATAGTTATAGTTCACCCAATACAACATTTCATGGCCATGTATAATAAATGCTGTAAAAAGTTCATGATACAGAATAAATATACTGATGTTGAACCATAATGTAACATTTAATTGTTATTAAATACAAATACATTTTCCAATATTTTTATATTTAATTCCAATATTTCAATGAATAATTTCAATGTTATATCTAATATTCCAATATCTAATCCAATTATTTCATGGCCATGTATTTGTTTATAATAAATGCTGTAAAAAAAGATATATATATACTTTATTCAAATGTTTGTTCACGATAACCATTGCAATAAATAATTGAATAGAATAAACCTTAAAATGTAAAGTGTTACCATAATATAAATTCAATACTGTAATATTGTTGCAGTCTCATAAATTCAATACTGCAATGTTGCAGTCTCAATGGCTAGTCATCATTTAATTACCGAGATTAACAGTCAGTTAATCATTATTGCAAAACAAGTAGAAAAGGCTGAAATGTGATCAACAACCAGATTCCACAATAGACCTTAACGGAATTTCTCATTTGTGCTAACAGCTCAACTTTATCTCATTATTGACCATTGTCTATCAAAATTCTAATTGGTGCACTTTGATTGCTTGATGGTGCCAAGTATAGGTCCACGTGCCAGACAGCAGCTATAACTGTGAAACACATGCAGCTGAGATGTCGATGTGTTTCTTATGTATCACTTGAATTATTCATCCATTGCCATTCGGACTGACTCGCTATGATGAGAAGTGGGTGAGGCATGGCTCAAGGTTGCCTGCTAGTTTCCTTTGTATGCGTGTCCAAGGTATCACTTTTAGAGCCTCTCTGTTTTTGTGCATTGTATTGGATGCTAGAGGGTTGCCTGAGGCTGCTTTCAGCAGGATCTATGTGCTAGGAATATGCAGCGGGGCGTAAGTACAATGCTTATATTCACGGAGGCTCTAATGCATCGACATGCATGCTGAACTTGATTAATATTTGAGTATGTTTAAACCAGCAGGAGAATGAGAAGGCCATTTAATGAAAAGCAGTCTCTTGATGTACCTCCAACCCTGAAAGTTGTCTGTGGCGGTTGTAAGAAGAGAGTAGTGTCTTTCAAAGGTGAATCGCGCTGATAAATGACTCACTTCGAAATGGATTACGGTCATATGTGGAGCCTTTTACGGTTTAGTTTATCTATCTGGCCCGACTGCTCTGAGAAAACAAGTGGCAGAGGCATAAAAACTCCATCTGACGCATGCGAATCAAAGAGCCTACGAACTCCGCGATCACTGCGTAAGAACGGAACATCTTTTTAAGCCTCCCCTCTAATCATGCAGATCTAAATAAAACTTAAACGAATGACCTTATGAACACTAAAAAGAAGGACTTCAATCAGCCGCACGACCTCTGCCATATATGTCACGATTCAAATCCATATGACACCGTGCGATTTAAGAACACTGCATATTTTGTAAGGAAAACAGCTGTGTGCGAGAGAAAACGCTGGTTTAATGCCTTGATTAGAATACTGATTATGTGCCTCAGCCATGAATCCTTTAAGCTTAGAAGCAATAAACAAGCATGTGGTATCTGAAAGGATTTCAGAGGCGGCTCAACTGCATCCCAAGCCCTTTGTACTTTTCACAGACACTGTTTTACAGTGGCATAACAATTAATAAAGAGAGCAAAAGCAAGAGAAAGGCAGCGCAATGAAGAAATCAATTCCCTTGGGTCACACTGTCCATCCTCCCCGTTTCGCCCCGTTCCAAGTGACCGAATGACCTGCTGTTCAAAGATGAAATGAAGATGCATGGCCATATGAATGAGACAATGCATAAATGGGTAAGTGGGCAAATTAAATGCCTTGATGAGTCATCTGCAATACATCATTTGCTCTTAAATCCTGAAACTCCATTAGCTGCAGCTCCTTAATCAAATAATTCAATAGACTCCACTGCTTTGTTTTCTTTTGCTCTCATTAATTGCAGTGAAAAAGAATGACACCGTGCCAAATGAGCAGGGCGTGACAGAGGACACAACAATGCTTCTCACATTCAGCGGGCTTTAAAAGATGAAAGGGCGATAATAATGTTTACCTTCGTGGCTGAATAAAAGCATTCCGGCAATGGCGGAGGTTGTGCCTGGCTGCCAGGACTAATCAAACGCAGACATCTTTCACATCTCTAATTTAATCTGATGGTGGGTTATGGGTTATGATGGACGGAGGTGTACTAGCAACCATTATACATTTAAGAAATGTTTACATATTGTATTTTCCTATTTTTGGAGAAATACATTAGGCCGTATAAAAAGACTGGTGTAAGACTAAGCAGAAGCTTCCGCCAACTGGTTGCACTGGCAGTGAGCTCAGTGAGTAGCAGTAATCCTAATATAGCTAGCACCTATATCTACCTTCGGCAAATCAGTTAGGGTGGGCATTACATCACCAATTCATGATTATTTTGATATTCATCAAAAATCTACAGATAATCATCACAAGTTACTATAAAGATGCTTATGTTAATTAATTTGACAGAATTTGCTTGGTTTGTAGTATTCAATTAAAAGAACTATCTGATACAAGCAAAGCTATGTGTCATTGTTTCAGAGGTTTCTTCAGTCTGCAACAGACGTGAGGCATCAGTAGGCTCTCTAACTCCCTTAATTTGGGCGTGTACTAAATTGTAGTCTTACTTGAAGAGTTTATTTGACTTTCAAAACATAAAACGTTCAAAAAGACACAAAAACATTCTGAACCTAATCTGCACATAGCTATACTTGACAAATCCAGCAATTTGTGGATGACTGACATGCACGAGAGAGAAGTTATGTCACTATGTATTGTATGATAATTGCTGAGAAGCTGATTCTGTGAGTGAGGAAAATAGTTTGTGGTGTCTGGGTTTGAAATGTGGGCTAAAGGACTAGTAAACATACTGGCAATGAAGCTGTTTATCAACAATTACAAACCCAGGCCATTTGCCAAAGTATGGACTTGAAATAAAGGAAGTGCATTCATGGCCAGATATCAAATGCAATTTATGACCACTTATTATTTCATGATTTGTAATCCACCTTAATTTAAATGTAAGAGTGGGTGCGGCCATTTGAAACATGAATGTACAAGCCTTCCAATGTCATTTGCTTCAAGTTCCCAAAGGAGACATTTGTTATCATTTTATTTTAAGTTATTAAAATAACCATAAACACACTGGTTTGTAGTGCAAACAGAATAATTTAGTTATTCTTCTAGTTATTTATAGTGGCTAATGAATCGGAAGTCTCGCACATTCAAAGAAAATAGCTTACTTCCACATTGAAAGCAGGGTGGATATGTGCAAATTAACATTAGAGAGGTGGAAATATTCAGAATAGTTTATATTCAAATAAAATATAAATCAAATGTGATGGGGTTTTTTTTTCAATACTTTGATGTGATTTTATTTTTTATTTTTTTATTTATAAATGAAGAGAATTGTATTTTGCTACTTACAAAAAACAAAGTGGCTGTATTATCTTTTTATATTTAATTTACATTTTCACAAAGTTATATAACAAATCATTTTACTGTTTGTTAAATCTACATTGTAAAAATTTATTTTTCCAGAAAAAGAGACTATAAATGATGTAGTAAAATCCTTTTATTTACAGGCAAATGTATAATCAAAAATGATAAATAATCGCATATGTAATTTTTTATTTTTTTTTTGCTATTAAAAGTTATGAATTATCATATAATTTACAGTAACCATATGAAAGTTCCTACGTGACACAACACATATGATTATATGTTATATAAATAGTTTAGTATAATTTTTATTATCAGTAATGCACATTAGGATGCTTTATGTTACAATGAATGTTATTCACTTGAGTGTTTATTGCATTAGTGTTGTGTGCTACCCTGATGGTGTTTTGTCATTGTGTGTATGACCATGTGCACATCTACAGTAGATACGAGTAGTGGCCATGCTTTATGGTCAGGCCATCTGTATCATACCATGGTGGTTATCAGCATATTTTAAGGTAAAGGCTGATTTTTGTTGTTCATGTTGACATTTTTTCACTTGATGAAATATACGGTTATAAGCTGTAAAAAATACAAGCATCAATGTGCTCTTGTAATAACTGAAACAGTGTCACCAACAGTGTTGGGCTAGTTACTAGAATGTAATATATTACTCATTACTAGTTACTCATTTCAAAAGTAATATTGTTACTTTACTTATTACTTTCTGGCAACAGTAATTAGTTACACTACTAGTTACATTACTTTTTCTTACACCCCACAGAAGTTGTAACTGTGTATCTTCCACATAAAACTCTAGTGATCGATAGTGACATTCAAGTAGAAGTGTTGTATTAATCTCATTAATTGTCATGTGTAGCTTGAGGCTAATTGTAATTTATCCGTTACCCATATACGATTATATTTTATTATGTATTTTATCAAATCACATAAGTTTGTAAGAAACTTTAATTTTCCAAAAAAAAAAAAAAATTATAGTAATATAATGTACCACATGCTGATCAGAGGGATGTGGGTGGGATGTAATGCCAGAGTAAAGTAAAGCCACAACTTGCACAATAGTGCTCAGATCATATTTTTTACTGACAAAATCAATATAATGCAATATTTATATCTGCTGAAAGTAAGCTTTTCCATATTCCAAGCTTGCCTGCTGCACTGGGGACATCACATGCATGTGCGAGTCGTGAAAATTATGAAAATAAATCTAGGAATTATTTGATTGTTGGATTTTAAATCAGCGGGGTTGAGGCATCAAAAGTAACTAAGTAACTAAGCTGTTTTATGGATGGTAACTGTAATATTATTACTGACTAATATTATTATTAATTAACAGTTAATAATATTAACTGTAATATTATTATTAACTAGTTACACTACTAGTTACTGCAAAAAGTAATATTATTACAGTAACTAAGTTACTAGTTACTGCCCAACACTGGTCACCAAGCCAAATTTAAGGCATTCCCCCTAACTTTAACAGGATATTTTTGTATCTTGCACATTGAGAACTTCAGAAACAATGCAAAAGACATGCAACACAGACATAACATGCATGTGCACAACATGTGTAAGTGATGTGATGGCTGCAACTGAGCAATTTCAGGGCTGATTTCAGAGGGGCTGATATGAAAAGGGCCAGAGCACTGGGGACTGATGCATTAAAGGGGTCATATGACATTGCTAAAAAAGAACATTATGTTGTGTATTTGGTGTAATACAATGTGTTTATGCGGTTTAAGGTTAAAAAAACACATTATTTTCCATGTAATGAACATTATTGTTTCTCCTCTATGCCCTGCCTTTCTGAAACGCGTCAATTTTTTACAAAGCTCATAGTTCTAAAAAAGCGAGGTGTGCTCTGATTGGCCAGCTATCCAGTGTGTTATGATTGGCCGAATACCTCAAGCGTGTGACGGAAATGTTACACCCCTTTACGTACTGTGATGCTGTCTCCCAGCAGGATGAGACTCAGTCCAGCTGCTCTGCTCGTACACATCCCATCATCGGTTCTCTTTCAGCAGTTCAGTCAATGTACTGTTAGGAGTAACTGAATAACTCGGGATATTGGTTTATTTACAAAACCAATAAAACCCATTACAAACGAGGCATTTGTTGCATCCAGTGGGGACATAATTATGGATTTATGGATTATATACTGTCTTTTTACACGTTGCGTTGCATCGCCCCGCGCAAACATAAAACCCTGTCTGCATTTGTGATCGTGTGATCGGCAAATAACAAGCCTACACTACACTGCTCAAAACTCACGTTTTAATCATCATTGGCAAATTATTTAAATATAAAAAAACGTACTTACAGGCTGTGAGTCAGAAGCACCAGACTGTCCTTGCAAAGTTGGAACTGCCCAACTTTATAGAAACAGCCTTTGTGCCACAGACGCATTAGGCTACTGGTTCAGGAAACAGTTCTCATCCATCCTCCATAACCACTGATTTCTAATCGTGTCCTTTTTTTGGAAGGCCAAACAAAGTAGTTTCGCTTTCACAACGAAACACACAGCAACTCCACAACATGGCAGCGGCGGCAACAGCGAGAATAAAAGTTATGCCTTCTTTCTTTGCGTGAACATTTGGGTGGCGTTATGCAAATCTTCCCACATCGTGATGTAGACATGTAGGGGCATGTTAGAACTAGCTGTTTTAGGTAGGCGTGGTTGACTCTTAAACTTTTATAAAGAATATCTCTTTGGATTTGAGTCTTTGCAAGTTTACAGATCTTCTTTATGCACCAAGAGCTTGCAACGCTCCAAAGAGAAAGGAAAAATTTAAATTGCATCATATGACCCCTTTAAAGGGGGTCTGTGGTGTGCTGTGATTGGCCAGCTATTCAGTGCGTTGTGATTGGCTGAATACCTCAAGTGTGAGATGGGAATGTTACGCCCCTCACATACTGTTGATGCCGTGTCTGGCCGGAGCGACGAGACAACATTAAAACCCATTACAAATGAGGCATTTGTTGCATCCAGTGGGGACATAATTACTGATTATAATGACTTATACTGTCTTTTTACGCGTTGCGTTGCATTGAATCGCGCCTCGTAAACATAAAACCCTGTCTGCATTTGTGATCGGAGAAATGACAAACAACAAGTGCTACTCTACTGCCCAAAACTCGCGTTTGAATCATCAGTGGCAAATC
>NW_015505849.1:130112-135454 GCF_001515645.1 Sinocyclocheilus grahami
TTGTGTATTTGGTGTAATGCAATGTGTTTATGCGGTTTAAGGTTAAAAAAACACATTATTTTCCATGTAATGAACATTATTGTTTCTCCTCTATGCCCTGCCTTTCTGAAACGCGTCAATTTTTTACAAAGCTCATAGTTCTAAAAAAGCGAGGTGTGCTCTGATTGGCCAGCTATCCAGTGTGTTATGATTGGCCGAATACCTCAAGCGTGTGACGGAAATGTTACACCCCTTTACGTACTGTGATGCTGTCTCCCAGCAGGATGAGACTCAGTCCAGCTGCTCTGCTCGTACACATCCCATCATCGGTTCTCTTTCAGCAGTTCAGTCAATGTACTGTTAGGAGTAACTGAATAACTCGGGATATTGGTTTATTTCGTGTCAGAGGGAGTGTCAGGCACGTTTATAAACCGAATAACTTAAGTAATTTGTGGATTAGTGCATTCTGGAGAGTGAACCGTTTCAAACGATTCAGTTCGATTTGGTGAACTGGTTCACTAAGAAGATCCGGTTAAATAGAACGATTCGTTCGCGATCCGGACATCACTAGACGAGACAAAACCAATAAAACCCATTACAAACGAGGCATTTGTTGCATCCAGTGGGGACATAATTATGGATTATAATGACTTATACTGTCTTTTTACACGTTGCGTTGCATCGCCCCGCGCAAACATAAAACCCTGTCTGCATTTGTGATCGGAGAAGCAACAAATAACAAGCCTACACTACACTGCTCAAAACTCACGTTTTAATCATCATTGGCAAATTATTTAAATATAAAAAAACGTACTTACAGGCTGTGAGTCAGAAGCACCAGACTGTCCTTGCAAAGTTGGAACTGCCCAACTTTATAGAAACAGCCTTTGTGCCACAGACGCATTAGGCTACTGGTTCAGGAAACAGTTCTCATCCATCCTCCATAACCACTGATTTCTAATCGTGTCCTTTTTTTGGAAGGCCAAACAAAGTAGTTTCGCTTTCACAACGAAACACACAGCAACTCCACAACATGGCAGCGGCGGCAACAGCGAGAATAAAAGTTATGCCTTCTTTCTTTGCGTGAACATTTGGGTGGCGTTATGCAAATCTTCCCACATCGTGATGTAGACATGTAGGGGCATGTTAGAACTAGCTGTTTTAGGTAGGCGTGGTTGACTCTTAAACTTTTATAAAGAATATCTCTTTGGATTTGAGTCTTTGCAAGTTTACAGATCTTCTTTATGCACCAAGAGCTTGCAACGCTCCAAAGAGAAAGGAAAAATTTAAATTGCATCATATGACCCCTTTAAAGGGGGTCTGTGGTGTGCTGTGATTGGCCAGCTATTCAGTGCGTTGTGATTGGCTGAATACCTCAAGTGTGAGATGGGAATGTTACGCCCCTCACATACTGTTGATGCCGTGTCTGGCCGGAGCGACGAGACAACATTAAAACCCATTACAAATGAGGCATTTGTTGCATCCAGTGGGGACATAATTACTGATTATAATGACTTATACTGTCTTTTTACGCGTTGCGTTGCATTGAATCGCGCCTCGTAAACATAAAACCCTGTCTGCATTTGTGATCGGAGAAATGACAAACAACAAGTGCTACTCTACTGCCCAAAACTCGCGTTTGAATCATCAGTGGCAAATCCTTTAAATGAAAACGTACTTACGTGAGTCAGAACAGCCGGCTTGTAGTCTAACGTTACTCTCCCAGGATCAGTAAACAGTCCTCCATAAAATGTGCTGCACACATCTGGATATTTGGGTTAAACTGTTCTGGAACAGTGTGGTAAATACAACTTAACCACTGATTTGTAGTCGTGTCCTCTTTTGGAAGACCAAACAAAGTAGTTTCGCTTTCACAACGAACAACACAGCGGCCTAGCGTGAGGGGAAGCCCCGGCTTAGCGTGCGCTGAGGCCGGGCTAGCATGATCCGAAGCCCCGGCTTAGCGTGCAACCACATGTGACGGACCCCGGGCTGGACTCCGCTTTGTCCACGGTGAAAGTTGATGTATTCCCTCAGCGACCAGCACGGATCAGCTCTAGGCATGACAAAGTGAATATCGTCCTCTTTTGGAAGACCAAACAAAGTAGTTTTGCTTTCACAACGAAACACACAGCGTCTTCATGACATGGCGGCGGCAGCAACAATACTACAGCGAGAATAAAAGTTACGCCTTCTTTCTTTGCGTGAACATTTGGGCAGCTTTATGCAAATCTTCCCACATAGTGAGGTAGATATGTGGGGGCGTGTTAGAACGAGCCGTTTTAGGTAGGCGTGGCTGACTCTGAACTTTTATAAAGAATATCTCTTTGGATTTGAGACTTCAGTCTTTGCAACTTTACAGATCTTCTTTATGCACCAAGAGCTTGTAATCCTCCAAAGAATTGAAATCGCATCATATGACCCCTTTAATAAAAGCTAGGAATTCAAGCCACTAGCATAATAATATGGCCTTGCAGCAAAGCTACACCACAATGCATTTCAACTGATGTCTGACATCATCAGACTTCTTTTATTCATATAAAACATGTTTTACAGGTGCACACTTCTGCAATTCACCTGCACAATCTGTGAGGAGAAAGGTTGAGGTGAACCCAAACAATATTACTATTGCCTGAAAATGAAAGGTATACGTGAAATTAAATTCTATATATCCTTTTGTTTCCCAAAAAGTGGAAGCAAGATATCTTGAGTTCATTTCCTGTTTATGCTTTTCTTGAAGTATATTTTCTGTCTGCTTTCATAATCACATTGAAGGGATCTGTATAAAAACATTGCTGGAGAAAATAGGATGTTATATAAGTAGCAAGTAGATGATCTTGTGCTCTTCTTGTTCTTGGATGTGTTGAACTCATGAATCCTCAATATATTATAGAAGATATGATATGCACTACTGCTCAAAAGACTAAGGTTGGTAAGATTTTTTTTAAATGTTTTTGAAATAAGTCTCTTATGCTCACCAAGGCTGTATTTAGTTTTACTGTATTTCAAAAATTAATAATGTGAAATAATTCTACAATCTAAAATAACAGATTTCTATTCAATATTTTAAAAATGTAAATTTAGCAAAGCTGCAGTCAATTCTCCAGTCCTCAGTGCCATGCAATCCTTCAGAAATCTGAAGAAACCTTTTTTTCTAAAAATGTTTTATTGAAAAAGTTGTGCTGCTTAAACTAATAGTTTAACCAAAAATGAAAATTACCCCATGATTTACTCACCCTCAATCCATCCTAGGTGTATGACTTTCTTCTTTCTGACAAATCCAATCGTAGTAATATAAAAAAATGTCCTGGCTCTTCCAAGCTTTAGAATGTTTTTTTTTTCAATTGCCCAAAAGAAGTCCAATAAAGTGCATCCATCCATCATCAAAAGTGTCCCACACGGCTCCGGGGGATGAATAAAGGCCTCCTGTAGCAAATCGATGCGTTTTTGTAAGAAAAAAATTCATAGTTCAAATTTTATAAACCGTAATCTCTAGCTTCCGCTAACTGTTGTACACGCATTGACAAGAGCGTAGTGTAAGGTCTGGTGAGAATATGCTAGTCTCTCGAGAACCAACATTTGTTTACAGGAGCAAAGGAAGCAAAGTTTCCATAGTTCAGCAAAAGAAAACAAGTCTCCTCTTAACTTATATCGATATCCTCTGACATTTTTCTTTACAAATCTTTTTTTTGTACTTCTAATTCAAGATCATTGTTTTGTTTTGTTCTCTCCGCTGCGCGGAGCTTACGCCTACGTCCTAGGTCATCTGCCGGAAAGGCGTTCTATTATGAATGCGCACAACAGTTAGTGGAAGCTAGAGATTACAGTTTATAAAAGCCGTGTGGGACACTTTTGATGATGGATGAATGCACTTTATTTGACTTCTTTTGGACTATTGAAAAAAAAACACCCTCTCACTGCCATTATAAAGCTTGGAAGAGCCAGGATTTTTTTTTTTAAATAACTCTGATTGGATTAGTCTAAAAGAAGAAAGTCATATACACTTAGGATGGCTTGGGGGTGAGCAAATCATGGGGTAATTTTCATTTTTGGGTGAACTATCCCTTTAACATTTTTGTGGCTGTTTTGATGAATAGAAAGTTAAAAAAGAACAGCATTTATTTCCAACAGATTTTTTTATAACAATGTAGAAATGTTTACTGTGACTTCTGATCAATTTATTGTGTCCTTGCTGCAAAACAGTACATTTCTGATGTATGTATATATGTATGTATATATGTATGTATGTGTATATATATATATATATATATATATACAGTATATATGAGCAATATCACTCGAGTACAAGTGCGATACCGGCTCATATCAGCATGGCTGTGACTAGGCCAGAGGCACGAGGCCATAGGCCGAGTGCCGGAGGCAATCACAGCCGCTGATATAGAGCCGGTATCGCTCGAGTACGAGAGTGATATTGATCATATATCAGCACGCTGTGATTACCTATGGCTGAACAGAGAGACTGCGAAGCTAGACGTTTCTTCTTATATTAACTAACGTACTCTACGATTAGCTCAGTGAATAATAAAAAAAAAACATAGAATTTAGTATTTTATTAATATTATTTTTTATTTTATTTAAAATAATAATACTAATTATACATTTCAGTGTTTTTATGTATTTTTATATTTATTCCAAAATAATAACTAAAGGCAGTAACAATTTGAACAATATTCTGGAAACAGTTTACAAAAAACTTCTACTGCAGGTTTGAAAAGACACCCCACACCCGCCCTGAACACCTCTCCACACAACCATTCACACCTCCAGCAACCCCCCTCTCCCCCACACCTGCAATTCAGATCAGCGAAGACGAGGTGCGCCAGGTCTTCCGGAAGCAGAAAAGGAGAAAAGCACCAGGCCCAGACTGTGTTACACCAGCCTGTCTGAAATCCTGTGCTGACCAGCTGGCCCCCATCTTCACACAGATCTTCAACAGATCACTGGAGCTGTGCGAAGTCCCTTCATGCTTCAAACGCTCCACCATCATCCCCGTCCCAAAGAAACCCAAAATTACTGGACTTAATGACCACAGACCTGTGGCTCTAACTTTCATTAGTTAACATTATTTAACTACTTTAGTTAACATGAACTAAGAATAAACAATAGCATACTTCTACAGCATTTATTAATCTTAATTAATATTAATTTCAACATTTACTACTGCATTATTAAAATCAAAAGTTGTGTTGTTAAAGGGGTCATAGGATGCTACTTTTACAAGTTGTTTGAACTGAAATGTGCGTTGGCAGTGTGTGTACACAACCACCCTATAATGATAAAAATCCACCCAGTGTTTTTTTTTAATCTGGTTAAATGTTTTCCCCTTTCTCAAATCGAGCCGA
>NW_015505849.1:135520-163101 GCF_001515645.1 Sinocyclocheilus grahami
TCCACCATTGTTTCACCGCCGGAGCAGATGTAGACAAGAATGACTCCTAAGCGATTGAGGTGTTCTGTTGTTGGATGTAATAATGAACATAGCAGTCGTCATTTACTCCCAACATCTGAGCCGCTGAACTAGCAGTGGACTGTCCACAATCTACATAAATGCATCTGTTCGCGCGAATCATTCATGATCCAGCCTCATCTACAGAAGAAGTGAGTATAATGTTTTGTAATGAATCTTTGCAAATTGCCTTTCCTAATAATGTGCTAATTAGCAAGTTTCACGATGAATAAAGTAAAGTAAACGGTCTCTCTGAGAGCAGAGAAAATTTAAAGGACATTTAAAGGAAAATTATACAAAAACGGCTTGATCTGAAAAGAGCTGTTTTTGACAGGGTAAAAAAGGTGTTTTTTACACTACCATTGAGAAATTTTAACCAAACTATGTCACAGACTTTTCATTAAGACCCTGAATAATCATATCAACTTGTGGAAAATGGGCATCCTATGACCCCTTTAACATTAGTTTATGCACTGTGAACTAACATGAACTAACAATGAACAATTGTATTTGTATTAACTAATGTAAATAAAGATTAATAAACACTGTAATAAATGTTCATTGTTTGTTCATGTTAGTTACTCATTAAATGACACCTTATTGTAAAATGTTACCAATATTTTTTATTTGTGAACTGATGTTCAGCTGTTCTTTTTAATAGTCAACTTATTTTCAGGACATCATCATAAAAGCCCTGTAAACACTGCCACAGACACGAAGATATACCTTTCATTTCATCACGCTACATGCTCATTAAAAACTGACACAGTCATCACGTTTTCAGACCATTTTTATTTTGACGTGACACAAAGTAGTGGTATCAAAGGGGGAGAGTTGTTTACTTACTTTATAATTAGTCAATAACACCATCATTTACTTCATTCAGGCTGGGAGGTCACACGAAAACAAGAGGCGGGATTTATCGCACGAACCAATCACATTCAATCATAACCGATCATATCCAATTATAGCGCAATCATATCCAATTATAGCACTCTTCTCACATGACTTTACCCCATTCATCTCAATGAGCCTCCAGAAAAGTCACGGCACGCTTTAGGGTCTCTGTAGAAAGTCTATTGGCTGTTGGACAGTGTTACTTTATAAAAACGAGTGAATTTTAGACTTTTAATATCATATTTAGTCATATTTGCGCGGTTTTATTTTTGTGATATATCGATTATTTTCTCATCCAACTTTTTGAGGAGACACTGCTTCCCTTGCCTCCTCAGAGGAAACGCCCCTGATATATATATATATATATACAATGCCACAGATGTCGCAAGTTTTGAGGGAGCGTGCAATTGGCAATACATAGCCTTCTACCACGGTACAATCGATCACGCTCCATAAGGTCGCAAAACTCTGGACTTTTGGTAGTACCTAGGATAGCAAAGTCCACTAAAGGAGGTAGAGCTTTTTCGCATTTGGCTCCCAAACTCTGGAATAGCCTTCCTGATAACATTTCTGTTTAAATCTAGATTAAAGACACATCTCCTTGGCCAAGCATTCAAATAATGCATCTCATAATCTTTTACTGGAGTTTTTCCCCCTGTCGTTTATCCCAGCGTTTACCCCTCACGTCACTAGCTCCACCCTTGCGCCATAGCTCGTGACCGGAAGAGTAGAGGAGTTGTTTTGAGGGGGAGGGAAGATTAACGTTTTTGATTAAAGATTACGAGGGCACATGAATTTGAAAAAAAATTATGAATTGCAAGTTTGATTGCATCATATAATAATTGCTGTTAATAGTGTTCATCGTCTGTTTACGTCTTTAATAGATTTTTCCGTACTTTTCTGCCATACGTACATTGACTGAATGTCACCACTGATAAGCTACCAATAAATATTGTAGAAACTTAATTTGCTGTAAAGTTGCTTTGCAATGATTTGTATTGTGAAAAGCGCTGTACAAATAAACTTGAATTGAATTGAATTGGCATGCTGACTGCAGGAATACACAGATTTAGACAATATTTGAGAGAAATAGGCCTTTTGTGTACATAGAATAAGTCTTAGATCTTTGAGTTCAGCTCATGAAAAATGGGGGCAAAAACAAAAGTGTTGCGTTTATAATTTTGTTCAGTGTATATATAAATATACACACACACACTTTTCGCCGCATTTTGCGACAGTGGTCAACTGTTTGACGGCAAACAAAAGAGCATGGCTTCAAGCAAGGCGGCACATTTTTATCCATCGTCTGTTTGCACGTATAGCATGACAAATAATTAACGGCACTTGAAGCTTTGGTAAAATTACAAATGAAACACCCAAACTGTATAGTACCGAAGACGAACTGTATGCTCATATGTTAAATTTTGGAGGGAACGTCGGATAACGTCGTGTGGTGATGTAATGACGTGTGCCATTAATCAATATATGTACTATAACATTTAAACGGGAACATGAAAGGAATATTCTAAAAGCAACTCATGTAAACACCTTAATCATAATATTGTCTTATTCAGAATAAGGTAAATCATTAGATCACTGATGTCCATGTAAACATAGTCATTGAGAAGGTGATTAGCTACACATGACTGAGTTTACAAGTAATTTTTAGGAGGGTGTGAACCTTTTTCCAACTCTGTGATTCTGGTTTTTATTTTTTTTCTGACATGTTGGTGTTATATTTTTCACTTGGATGTTATAAATTGCTGAGTAAGTACAACTGAATAAAACAAAAAGTGTGTCCGTCTTCATTTCAGGCTGCAAAGCAATAAAATCTGATTATTTTAAAGGGGGGGGCGATTATTTTCTATACCCACTTTACAGCAGTATGTATTGAAAATTTGTTGCACCTCAAAATGAACATTTGCCAATTTGTAATTTACTCTGCATCCAACCTGTATAGCTTTCTCCAATGGAACACAAAATTTGAGTCATGAAATTCGAATCAGGTATTGTTACATTGCTGCTCATAAACACCAAGAAGAGCTAGGTTTTCAGTGAATAACATCTTGAAAATTTAAGTCTGTTCATCACAAAGAGCTATTGTATGACTTCAGGACACTTAGAATAAGTGGTATGGACAACTTTTCTGCTTTTTCTTATTGAAAAGAGTGGATATTCTTTAATGTTCCACAGAAGAAAGTCATACAGGTTTGAAACGTCAAAAGAACGAGTAATGATGAGTATTTATAGTAAAGATTTATAGAGTATTTATCATATTTAAGTGAAGAGGGAGAAAAATCTTGAGAGAAATCAGACTCAGTTTTGGGAGCCAATCTGCCCCCACCAAAGCACGTATTAGAATAAATGCACATACAAGTGGAGTAAGCTACAAGTTTAATGCAAAGTTAAAAGCTTGTATACAAGATGTTCCATGTAAGGCACTCTGCACAAATCATAAATAACTTAAAGAACATTAGAAAAGAACAGCACCGGAATTTCCACTTCCAGGAGTTCAATTAGAGATCCCCTCTGACCCACTCCCTAGGCAGCATTGCTCATATTAAGCCTGATGCATCATCCAGATTCATGAAAAACAACTGACCAAAACACCTATTTAAATGCACACACACCAATACACACTCAGCCCCATAAACATCAGGATATACAGGTGTGCTTTGAAGACATAACCCTTCCATGCTCGCTCCCAGACATCTGGCCCTCAGGATCAGACAAAACAATATCAGTTCACACAGAGCTTTGTAAACAATTGTTCTGTGCTTTTCGGTTTCATTTTGGTTCTTTTATAGCAGCTCTGGGCCTACTGTGACCAGATAAGGTACAATCCAGACAGGATCTGTACTTAGTGCTCTAGTTTTCACATCACAACACATTGCTGGAGGAGTTTAGAGCAGAGGAAGTCTTGGCAGCGCAGCAGCAATCACACTTTCATCTAGGATATCCACAATGATGCCACACTGTCCCATCTGCATTTCTACATCCAGTTTACACATATTTTCTCCAGTTTAAGTAGGTCTGTTAACTGTCTAACTTGCAAGATGAGGCCTTGAGGTTTTTCATCAGTAGGATTTCTCTACTTTTAAAATAGTAGTCAACATTTGAAGTGGATCAATACCTTTCATCAAAGTTGTCCTAAAACCAAAACAATACCTGTTCTTGTCTTAGGACAACTTTGATGAACTTTTTTGATCCACTGCAAATGTTGACTACTGTAGACCAGCAGCAGTGAGAAAATACACGCAAACAAATAAAACAAGCTTGTTCAATAAACTTATTGGCATTAAGGAAAACTCTTTCATGTAATTGGTTTAGATCTGTACAACAAGACTAAACCAAACTCTAAAAAATGTTTTGTAGAACCAACTTAAAGGGATGGTTGTCCCAAAAATGAAAATTTGCATAGGTTTTTGGAAAATTTGCATATGGTGATTTACTCATCATCAGGCCATCCAAGATGTACATGTGACCTTTTTCCTTGAGTAGAACAGTAAATAAGTTTTTTTTAGCTGAAACTAGGGCTGGACGATATGGCCAAATTTATATCACGATATATTTCTTAATTTCGGTCGATACGATATAATTCCGATATCGATATGAACACTATTAAAAAAGCCTCAAAAAAACGGCCAAGAACGGCCACAACAGATGTCTGTACAAAACATTCATATAAAACACCCGCAACGCGTTTTGATTTTGAAACGTGCAGTGCTCATGTTTATTCAATGAAGTCAAACACCACAAATAAATCAATGTATGGGAAACACTGGTAATGTATATCGAAATATCGGAAATGTGTTTAAAAATCATATCACCATTATTGAAAAAAATTATATCGCGATACATATTGATATTGAATTATTGTCCAGCTGAAACCATGGCCTTTGGTGATTCATATAATGCAAGTCAGCGGCAGCCCATTTTTGAGAATAAAAAAGCATTAACAAGAAACACAAAATTAATACCCGTGGCTCCTGACAATATATTGAGGTCTTATGAAGAGCACCGATCAATCTGTGCAAGAAACTGGACATTATTTGCAACATTATTACCTGTAATCCATAGTCTCAAGCAAATGGGGAAATCCGATTTTTTTTTCTGCGAACTGGTTTTTTTGGACAGTTCTATGAATTGGTTCAAGTCACTAGTTTGTTTACAGTACATAATCACTTAATGACAAAACATATATACACAATTATATTAGTAAAGCACCCAATAATGATGAGAAATGTTGATGTTTTACAGGTCTAAAGTAAATAAAGTGAATCAACTCATCAGCTCACCTTTTTACATAAACAATGAAAACCCTTAAAACGTGAATTTCACCCCTTCATTCAAGCTCAGCTGATGCAAGCACATATCACTGGCTCATTCGGAGCAGTTTCCTCAGTTCAGTGTACTGTTGGAGTAACAGGATTGCTGAATGAGTTGGTAAAAAAAAACAACATCATAAAATTATATATGCCAGTATTTTGGCTCATTTTGAGTCAGAGTGACTGTCAGGCACATCCAAAATTGGGTTTTAATTGAGTAACTTGTAGATCTGTGCTGCTCAAGCCGCGAACTGTTTCAGATGGTTCAATCCAATTTGGTGAAGTTGTTCAAATAGTTCACCAAAAAAGAAGAATTGGACCACTTATTTTTTTCGGACATCACTCCAGATTGTTTGCCTGAGGCTATGGATTACAGGTAATAATGTTTTAAATGATGTTCAGTTTCTTGCACAGACCGATCGTTTCCCTTCATAAGACCTCAATATCTTGAATGGCATAAGGGTGATAAAATTAACAGCAAATTTGGATTTTTGGGTGAAATATCCCTTGAGATAAGTTTTTGATAATTGATTGCTGAACACAGGAACCTAAATGTATTAACATTTAGGTTCCTGTGTTAGATAATAACTAGCAACTGCATGTTAAAGACAATTAATAGTCATAATATCTCCCACAATCTCCCAAAATGATAACTATAGGCTACAACTCAAAAACATAATACTAAATCCCCATCATAACTGAACATTAAAAGGTTTTTCTCTTTTCTGAAAAACACTTAACATTACACTTAATTTTAACATTATCTCTTCAAATGCGGTGCCAAGCATGCTTAGAACTACACACCCACTGCCAAATTAGTTATGTAAAAAAACGAATGATACAGTCCCAAAAAAACAAAAAAAATAACAAATGTGTGGGTGATAACCAGCATAATAATTCAGGTGCTAAAATAGACAAGACTGATTAAAGTTTAAAGTTCTTCGAAACTGACCTTTCCATCAACAATAGCTAACGCATGTCAGTGCATCAAGATAACGTACAAAACTAAAAACAGAGTTGAGATGAACCTTAGCAATAACTAATAACCACAGTGACCAAATTTGAGTCGGTGAGACTCACGAATGATTCAAAAGGGTTTTATGAACTGGATCATTTGGATTCACTGAAAAGATTCAACTCAAAAAACAATCATCTGTTCATGAACGTCAAACAGCATATTAAGATGAGGCCTTTCTGTATAGGTTTTTCAAAAGTAGTATTTCTTTTCACCCTTTTATTTTACACCAGTGTTCTAAAACGTTTTAAATTTTCCTAAATTATATACACGCCAACAACTGTGAGAAAATGTTATTAGAGAATAAAGGGTTATCACATGAGATTTTGGCAGGACTCATTTTTGGGTTTACCTATCCCTTTCATTTCTTGAACCAATTCATGACTATTAGCAAAGTCTCTTTCAATATTTGAAACTGACATTTGAATTTGTTCACTATTTGTTCAACAATTATTGTGTAATTTTATTGAAGTATTATGTGAAAATGAAAGTAATCAATATATAAATTAATATGCTGAATTATGTTAACCCTGGATGTCATAGAAAGAATAATAGTCTTTACATTAGACAGTGAACCTTTCATTAGAAAGTACACCTGTGAACTTGAAATAATGTAATATTATTAGGAACACGTATAATGGTATTTTCTTTCATTAGACAATGGACCTTTCAGCAGACAGTAGACGTAAACATGAAATAATCTAATATTATCAGGAGCAGGTGGATGGATGTGACGCACACATCTCGTATGACCACACTACCAACCAATGAAATAAAAGCCTTTTTTAAAAATGGCTGATCGGACCACATTCCACCATTAAAAAACAAGGCCAAAAGAGTTGGAAACAATTGTGGCAAATCAGGTATCTATAACCAATAAAAAATAACCGGAACAAAGAAAAAACAGAAAATGACCAAATTTGGAGAGAACAAGGGGTATATAATATGAGCTGACAAACAAAGACTTTGGAATGATTTGGAATGCTGTGACTGTCTTCCCGGCTTTATTTCTTTGTTAAATAAAGTCTTATTTTGACATCTGGAACTCTGCTCCTCCACTTCATTGGCCGCACCCAAGAAAAATCCACAACACAATCAATCATCAAAAACTTATCTCATGTTGGAGATGTGGCCATGGTGCTTATACAGGTGAAATCAATCAGAATCCACACCACATTTTTCACCTTTTTCTTATTATCATTTGATGTTTTGTCTTTCAATGAATTTGTAAATAATAATCCCCACACTACTGAAAAACCTTTCTTTCCATTGTATTTTCTTCAGTTTGAGTAGTAAGGTAATGTTAATGTCTGATTCATTCTGAATAAAGGTGAATGGAATGGAAAAAATAATACAAACAAAAGAATAAAGAGGTATAAAAAGATTACAGAATTACAGTGGTAACTTATTTGTCTTTTCTATTGACAGCACTGAGTTGCACTTATCGATATATGTATTTTTGATTGCATACAAATCTTCCTTATAAACAAGGCATTTACATAACCATTTACATCACTGTAGAGAATGCATCACAATTCTGTAAGGAAAAGCTGTATGTATATATATAAAAAAAACATCGCAGAGACTTTGTGGGAAGCTGAAACAAAGAGACTATTTGTTTGTGCTGCCTGTTAATGTGCTGTAAATAATCCTCAAGTGAAACTCTGAACCAGTGTTTAGATTAATTTCTCTGCATGTTTGAATCATCAACAACATATGTACAATGTGAACACTAAGAAAAGAGAAGGGACGCAAACATTAAAGTCATCTCCATATGACACCGACAGGTAACAGCATGTATTATGTGGCAGTAAAATATATTATGCATTGTTCTCATAAGTAAATTTAAAGTTAAAGTTAAAACACCTAAGATTCTATATTTTCCAGAAAATAAGTGATTTTCTACTTTTCATTCAAAGATGTGAATATAGGGAGGAAAAGAAAATGAAAAGAGGAAAATAAACATGTATATAAACTTTTCACCCTCAGCTTTTTTGCCATGGAATATGTGATGGAGGATTTGGGAAGAGAAACAAGAGATTCCATGTGTAGTCCAATTAAATAACTCTTGGAATATTGGCAAAATTATGGAAATTCAGCAGTTTTGTGTGCTTGATGTTCATTTCATTATGTAAGTTGCTTTGGTATGAGCACGGATGGACAAGCTCGAAACATGCACACAACCACCTATAGTGGACTCTTCTGTTTCAACATTCTCATTGCTGTTGTTCGTGGACAGTCCGCGCAGACACAAAAATTGGCCTCATTACTTCGGGCTTAAGTTGCAGCACATTTCAGATGCTTAAAAAAAAGACTTTTATTCTAGAAAATAAAGTACAAATAGTTCTTGTCAGTCTGATGCAAGAACATCCTAAGATAAGACACTGTAATAATCCATTATACTAATAAGCTCTCATTGAAGATCATTTCATTCTACTACACAGCCCATCTTACCCTGCTTAACGGACTCGCTAAATTTAAATCATGTTGAATTATTCATGTCCAGCACCTTGATTGGTTTTAACTGATCATTGTTACAAACATAATGAAAGAGCTTCACTCATGTGAGCTCAGCTGCACTATAATACTCAAAGACATACTTTAAAGAAGCTTAAAGGAATATTTCACTCAAAAAATTAATTCATAACAGTTTGTGACCTAGTTAGAATAGTCTCATCATGTTCATAGTGTCAAAAAGCAACACCCCAAATACATTTTTCTTTCTAATTTGGTCTGTCAAAGTTAACATGTAGTTCATAAAATAGGGTTAATGCGATTTAATTAAAAAAGATCTAACAACTACTGTCATTTATTAGTAAATCATATCTGGATGGGACATTTCACTAAAGACATTTGTACTCTTTGTATGCTGGAATTTAATTATCATCAAAGCTCAAGAATAAAATATCACCTGCGAGTGAAAGAGTAGAGCGCAGTCTCATGAGTACCCCCCGGCCTGCGAGGGGTGATGGGGGTACGTGACTAGAGGGGCGGGGCCGAGAGCCGTGGGAATGGAGCGAGGCGCCACTCACCGGCCTCGAGTCCCACGGAGGAGTTCCGGAAGGATAAAAGGAGGAGTGATGACAGTGTTGGACAAGAGAGGACCAGGCCTGGACTTGTGTTTTGGTTCTGTTTGTGCGCGTTCATCCGCGAGGGGCTGTCGCGCTATTTTGTGTTTATTTTGTAACTAAAGTTTTCTTTGAACATTCGCCGGTTCCCGCCTCCTTCTTCCCGACCTACGAACGTTGTTACATATACAGTATATTCACATATAGTCTGCTGTAAATTTAATTCACACAAATCATAATTACAAAAAATTTGATTATTGACTGTTCTATCTCCAATACCTCTATTATCTAAACTTTATTAAGCAATATTGGGTGAACGTATAACCAGAGTTGATTCTCAAGTTTTTTCCATTCTGTACAGCAAAATTTGTTTACCATTCTGGAAATTAGATGAACATGAACTCTAATGCAATGGCCTTTCAGTGCCCCAGAGGAAATGGAAAATGAATGAAGACCCTGAAGATGCACTTTGACAATCAGAGTACAAGCGATTCATTCTTCTTTTCACCTGCCATACAGCCCGTTCCCAATGTCATTTTAACCTTAAAGATAATCAGAGAAGCAGGAAAACTGGTTCCAAATCAGTGGAAAAAGGTAACAGACACTCAGCAACACAGGCCAGTGATTGGCCAAGGCTTCGTGGAAGTAATCCTCTATCTACTGTAGTAAATTTATTGCACTGCAGGCTGCTATCACCAGATCCAACTGACTGCACACCCAGAGCCTTGCAGAGCCCCATCAAATACTGCTGCTTATCAGGAACTTCACAACTTCAGTTCTCAAGTTTCTGTTTGGCTAAAACTAGTTATAATGCTACGCATATATAGTGGGTTATGAGAACACTTCCTTGCATTTTTCCCCAATGCAAATTATATTATCAGCATAACGGTTTGAGTATGTCAAGTTGATTTGAAAAAGTGAATAGTACACTACTGTTTTTAAACAAATTAATACTTTTGTTCAATGAGGACATATTAAGTTAATCAAACGTGGCAGTAAAGACATTTACTATATAATACGTAATATTAATAATGTATCATAAGTATATGATACAAAGTATCCTATTTCTATTTCAAATAAATGCTCTTTTAAACTTTCTATTCATTACAGAATCACATAGATCAAAATATTAAGCAGTACAATCATTTTCAACTATGATAATAATAGGAAATGGTTCTTGAGCACCAGCTCAGCATATTAAAATGATTTCTGAAGGATCATGAGACACTAAAGACTGGAGTAATGGCTGCTGAGAATTCAGCTTTGCCATCACCAGATAAAATAAAATTACATTTTAAACATTATTAAACTGTCATTTTAATTTGTATTATTGCACATTATTACTGTTCCGACTGTATTTTAAAAATATATATAAATACAGCCTTGGTGAGCATAAGAGACTTCTTTCAAAAACATTAAAAAAAAAATCTTACCAACCCCAAACTGGTATTGCATTTGGTGTCCCCCAACTTTTTTTGAGAAACAATGTCACAAATCTGATTATGACCCATGGACAGTGCAAAATCTCATATTTACTTTAGTTGTTGTACTTTTTTTCCATACATATTATACATTCCTGTTTATTTCTAGCTTTAAGTTACATTTTTATTCCCAGATTTTCAATTTGGCTCCAGGCTTTGGGACCACACTGTACAGTACATGCCTTTTTACTTTATTCTGCTTTATTGATTTAACAACTTCTCAGCTGTATATCTGCTTTTCAATCTGGACAGATATAAAAAAATATAGATATAACTAGATGCATAGATCAATATATAGGTTTTTGATAAAATAAATCTTTTCCAGGATGAAATACTGAAGAGAAGTAAAGTCTTGTCAGGTTTTGAGCGGATTATGTTTAGCATTGCTTCTCTCCTCTCGTTTCTTCCTTTAACAAGCCAAGTTTTCTGCACTGAATTTTATAAGTTTGAAACCTCCAGCCTCCACAAAAACACATCAAGCAACAGAGGACTGACATCTGGTAAAGCCAGTGCTAGATTAGCATGATTCACGGGTGCGGCAGCATCAATCAAGTGACTGTCTTCCACCGGCCTAATCTCTCGAGTGTGCAACGAGTCTGCAGAACAAAGAAATATGGCGTAACACAGGGCAGGAATTGGTGCTGCAATGAGGAAAAGCATATTCCTCATTACATGGCACTCTTTGGTGACAGGGCTATAAATGTATGTGTGGGAAGAAGCAGGTTGTCAGATGCCTAGAGGGTGGTATGCAGCGACTGTCAGAGAGCATAGCTGTAATTGTGGAGGAGACTGGCAGGCCCACGGTGGCAAATGGATCAGTTTTGAGATCAGCGAGTCATGCTCTGAAAGACCGAAACGGACCGGTTGAAACATACTGTATGTTACATGACTATGTAGGTGGTCGGGGTTGTCTTTGATTGGTCAAGCTTTGTTGTGTTCTTGGAAGGCAACATCTAAGAATACATCTCTAGATGTTAGATGTGAAAGTTCTGCAACACTAATGAAATCAAACAAAAATGGGTTCTTATTTTTCATTAGTTGGCCAAATGGACAGTCCCCAAATCGTATGGTATTGGTTGAGTTATTCTGTCAGCTTGATTGGGATACTCAAAAAATAAAAGCAATGTTTTGATGTCGGCGGATACTTTTCAACAGTCAGCAAATGGTTGTCTCTGCATATCACACCAGGATAGGAGGAAGTACTTTAACATCGAAAAAATTACACACTTCAGATTTAAAGTGCATGCTAAATAAAAGCTTGAACACTAGCTACAGCAGATGACAGAAAGATACAAAATGGCCTATTGTGAACCATAACTACAGCTATACAAGAACAAAGTGTTTAGCATACAGCTGCAAAGAACAATAGCTTTGTATCTGCACTGACAGTCCAGGTCTAAAAAATAACAAGCTGGTCCAATAGTACTGCTGCCATTGCTGCATCTACCTTTCAGAATGTGTGGCAAGGTGTGAGACAGGATTGAAAGGTGACAGCAATGTTAGATTATGTCTTCATTAAAGTGAAGTTATAGAAATGAGCTATAGAAAAACTAGAAAAAACAATGTTCAAATACTTGGGGTCAGTAACAATGTCTCACATGCTCACCAAGGCTGCATTGATATAAAAGTGGTAATATTGTGAAATATTATTACGGTTTAAAATAACACTTTTCTACTTCAGTTTATTTTAAAACATGGTTTATTCATGTGACGGCAAAGCTGAATTTTCAGCAGCCATTACGCCAGTCTTCAGTGTCACATGATCATTCTAATATGCTGATTTGATGCTCAAGAAACATTTCTCATTATTATCAATGTTGAAAAGAGTTGTGCTGCTTAATATTTTTAAGGAAACAGTGATACTTTTTTCAGGATTCTTTAATGAATAGAAAGTTCAAAAGAACAGAATTTAATCTAAAAAAAAGATTTGTAAGATTATAAATGTCTTTACTGTTACGTTTGTTCAATCTAATGCATTCCTGCTGAATAAAGTTTAATGCGTTAACTTAAGTAATTAGTAATGAAAAATTACTTTGCGATTAAAACATTTTAACGCAGTTAATGCACTGGCCCCGACCCCAGACCTGTAAAGTCATATTACATTTCCTACAGTTGACTGTTGACAAACATGATGCAAAATTCAAGATAAATTCAAGATAAAAGATCAAATTCAAGATATTGGGGCAAAAATGCCCTGTATGATTTTTTTGTCTCATATTAAATCACACAAGCAGCAAGAGTAATATCACATGAGTGCTGTTTGCACGAATGGCAAGAGTTCAGATGCAAAAGCCTCTAAGTGCTGTCTGAAATTTTCATCTAAAATTAGCATTTTTATCTGGCTCCTAAGCTTAGGTTCGGTAATTGTACTTAAATGGCAATGTATAGGTCCTTTTCTATGCCATTAAACTGATGTGAAAATTTTAGACAGCACTTAGAGGCTTTTGCATCTGAATTCTTCAAACGTTATCTTATACAACAGTTCAGTAAATAAGAAGTTCATATTGTGTGTTTTTGCTCAATTTTACTAACGAAAATATTACATATGAAGCCACCGCAGAACTGTTGTGCATCTGTAAGCAACATAGCAGTGTTTAGTTTCTGAATGAATCCTCATTTTGAACGAATCGTGTGAACCAATGATTCAAAAGCCCATTCATAGAGAGAGCCGTTTACTTAATTCCTGAATGAATCAGTCGTTTGAACGAATCGAATGAATGACTCAAAGGCATTTACCACCAACCGCTGGCAGTTTTAGTTTTTCATTTAAAAAATAAATAAATGAATACATAAACATTAAAAGGATAGTTCACCAAAAAAAAGAATAATAATGTCATCATTTACTCACCCTCATGTCGTTTCAAACCTGAACGACTTACTTTCTTTTGCGCAACATAAAATAAGGTATTTTGAAGACTGTTTATAAGCAAGCTGTTTTGGTTACCAGTGACATTCATTATATGAAAAAAAAATACTGAGAAGTTTCTTAAAGTATCTTCTTTTATGTTCCTTCATTATATATATCTTCTAATATATATATATATATATATATATATATATATATATATATATATATATATATATATATATACACCCTAATGTAATTTTCCTTTCTTTTATGGAATGCAAAAGAAGATGATTTGGACCACATTGACTTTCATTATATGGCAAATCAATAATAAAAAAAAAAAATCAAGTCACATTGGGGCATTTTTCTAAACATTTTATTTTGAATTCCACAGAAGAAAAAGTAATAGAGGTTTGGAATGAAAAGAGGGTGAGATGATGACAAAATGTTCATTTTCAGGTGAACTATTCTTTTAAAAATGTAATGGCAAAAAAGGAGAACGTTTTCTTCCAGGCCTTTGTTTACACATTCCAAATTGCAGATTAAATTGATTAAGCAATCAGAATATCATATAATTACTTTGATTAACCAATTAACAGCTCTAAAAAGAATATATCAGAGATTTATGGCGCTATATGCACTAATATCTGGGAAGCAACTCACAGCTTATTAGAATGTGGAGTGTGTGTATCCAAATCTGGAGCCAGAGGTAGACGTGCCTGGCCCTCTCTTGGGGTTTCTATTTATTTGGCAGCAGTTAAAAGGGAAGATAAAGCCCAAAGAGAATCAAACACTGCTGGTATGCAGTTAAAAGACATGTTCTGATAGCATTCCATGTCTCTCTCATGTATTACCATTTAAAAGAGAACTCAGAAAATGGACCAAAAAAACTAGAGCATATTTCCTCCAGCAGTGTTACTGAGTGTGGGTTTAGATTTTTCTACTTTCCCATCAGGCTTTGCTGATTTCAGTAGCCTTGGGATGCTTTATTGTACTTATTGTATGATAACGATGACCTTTTTGGTTGACTAGCATATGGGGACCTTAAAATGTTATCTTATCAGAAAAGCTGCATAGTGAAACAGTTGTGAAGCAGATCAGCCACTTAAATCTGACAGTGAGTAACAACACAGCAACACTGGGCAGAGTCCAGTGCTGTGTAACTAAAAAAACGCTGTATATGAGAAAAGCAGAAGCTAAACACAATAATCAGTAGTTGCTGATGCTCACAAAGTCTTTGCGCTTGTACTGGCTTTCCACTGCATACAAAAAACACCCCAAAAACTAAACTGGAAATGCTTTCTCAAGCCACCAGAACTCCTAGATACAGCCCTACTTGGCAATGCAGCATCAATATTATCAACTATCACGGTCTTTGACATCCTCATCTCTCATCTGAACAAGATAATTAGCTTCAAATGATATTGCTCTAATGGCAGTTTTTGCAACATAGCTTTATAAAGATTGTTCAGATTAATAATTTGATGTCTTTTTCATGTCCATTGCTACTTCTAAATATTTAATCATTGATTACTTTTTGCTTGCTTTTTTTTTTTTAAATCACAGGATGACAGCCTAATCACATACAGGACGGAGAGAAATTGTGAAAATTCTCAACTATTCCAGATAAATCCATCTTTAAATAGCACATAAAATACATTCTGTGATTGGTTGCTTTTAATGATAATCAGATTCTTTCTTGCCCAGAATAAGCTGAAAACTGGACCATAATGTGTTGATAGTCAAAAGTTTGGCTACACGAGACTAAGGTGACCAGACGGTCCAATAAAATTGGGACAGTTTTCATTTTACGGTCCATGTCCCCTGTCCCAGTTACAGTCATGACACCATTTGTCCCTGTAATTATTCTTAGCTTTAGTTTGATTGAGGTGGGCTATGTAGTAACCTGACCCATCACCGTATTATTGTAATGGTAAACATTAAATAAAGAACTACATCTACTGATTTCTCCTCAGAATAGCACCAGGCTAACCACCAGGCCGCATGGCTTGATTGTATTTTATCATGGTCATCAGGTCACCCAATTCCCACCCGTTAAGTATTGTTATTTCTTCCATCATTTATCAGAATTTACAGAATTTTGCCATGAGAGACATTTTACATGCTCTTGCTTTTCACAACTTCAAGATATCCGCTCACACCCTTTAATAAAATAGCACAAATCAATGCAATCTTTGCAACCATTTTTGCTTTCTTCCTCAACACCAGATGACAGAATCCTTACTTTCTCACTGATATACACAACTGCTTAAAGAATATAACACGTGAGGTCAAAAAACTTAGATGGCAGATATAGAGTAATAATATGGTCCTTTTAAAATGTTCTGACACAAGTCCTCTCCCAAGCAAAAGGTAACCTCCTTGAAGTGGCATCAATGGAGCTAAACCAAAAAAGGTATATTATGTTTCAGCACACTGTAAAACACAAAAAATTATATTTTGCAAAATTCATGAAGTGTTTTTGTCCATACAATGAAAGTCAAAACATTGGACCACACTGACATTGATTCTTCATTCTTCAAAACATCATCTTTTTGTGTTTTGCAGAATGACATGGTAAATGATGACAATTGTAATTTTTTGGTACTGCTTTAAGTTGCCTACTTTCTGGAGCAACCTTTGCGTTGAGAGCATGTATTTGAAGCAAATTTGACTAAAATTAAGATGAAACGTGTTGATCTTTTACTCTGTAAATCAGATATCCATTTGGCCTTTATAATCCCTCATTATCTAATATGAGTGACTTGCATTCAAAATGATAAACAACTTGTTAAAAGCATGTCATGACAAGTCCTCATCCATTTGTCATCTTTTAGAAAGATCAATTTTTCTTTATGGGATTGAAATATTGTTCTATCGTGCTTGGCCATGCAGAGGAAGGAAAAGGTCAGGCAAAGGCCACCTCACAAAAAAAAACAACATAAAATTGTACTGAAGCTAGCTAACACGAACATCTCAGTCTCTGTGATGTTCTCATCTCCACAGTAAACCCACTTCCAATTCACATTTCCAAGACTTTCTATTTATACACACCTTCCCTGTGTGTCATTCCCATGAATTACCCAGCTAGGCATGACTGCCATCGAGCAATACAAGAGCAACTGAATTCAATTGCCTTTATCACCATGGCGAGTCAAAGCCAATAGCTTTATTCATACAAAGCTATCATCTTGTCTTTCTAAGAAGTTCCAGGAAGATTTCCTGAGCAGTAGGGGTCATTTCTCATAATAGGAGCTTTTTAGCATTCATGTCTAGGGGACGCTCAACTGGAGAGGATCCCAGATTCACTTCCAGATCCCAGCAGAGTAGCTTACACAGAGCAAGCTTTACCAGCATTAATAGGACTTCTGTAGTTCTCTATTAAATATAATCATTCCGTTATATTTACCTGAGGTTATGATTCAATGATTCAACAGCTATATTTAATTCATTAATGTATATTATGAAATATTAAATTTAACTTTTACTTTGATTTTAAATTTCCAAATGAAAGAAAAAGTATTTTTGATCATTATACTACTGTTCAAAAGGATTTTTTAAAGAAATACCCAAAGATGCATTAAAAATGAATCAAAAGTGACAGTAAAGAATTTAAAATTGTTATATACATATATATATACACACTGAACAAAATTATAAACGCAACACTTTTGTTTTTTTTGTACAGATAATGGGCGCTCGCCCAAGCGGAAAAATGTGCTGTTGCTGTCAGATCTCGATTGCCGAAAATCACATTGTGTTTGATGCAAAACCAACTCGACTAAATCAAAAGAAGAAAAGACTGTAACTGTATATTTTTGTTTTCTCAAGCAAAGCAAATTTTAAAAGTCCACTGAAAACATATCTTCTTACATTTTTGGTCATAGACAACGTATGTTGAAGAGATACGTTATTGTCAACATTATTGCCTAAGCTGTAAATTAAAATGTTTTTTTTTATAAAAACGTGGGCTATATAAAATTTTTATAATAACAAACATCATATTGTTCCCTTTGTTTTGCGTATGCTCGTGTCGCTTACAGTTAAAAGTCTTTCTGTGATTTTATTATTATTTGCAAGGTTACTTTGCAATATTTTAAATATTTTTGGGTATTTTGCATGGTCTGTTATTGGAGTAGTGTCACCCATGTGGGAGTTTTGGGAGTTTATTCACTGGGAATAATCAGAATTCCCGGTTAAAAAAAAGTCACGGCTCGCCACTGAGATATATATATAGACTTTGCAGTTTAACATATTTTATATTCACAATATTACTGTTTTTATTGTATTTTTGATCAAATATATGCAGCCTTGGGGAGCATAAGAGACTTATTTCAAAAACATCTTACCGACCCCAAACTTTTGAATGGTAATGTATGTTGTCAAGATTATTGTTAGTAAAAGTGTTTGTCTCAATCTGTGGTAGAATTCATATACTGCAATGTCTACCTTTGGCCAGTCCAATTGAGTTTATCCTCCGACGGTTGATTTAATGTTAAACTGCAAAGTCTTTCACAACCTACCCACCCTCATGTCACTCAAAACTCAACTTTTTGCTAATTGAACACAAAAGGAGTTCATCAAAATGTCAAAGCTGCTCTTTTCCATTCGAAGGAAATGCATGATAATCACTAGCCATCAAGTTTAGCTGTAACTATACTTATTATTATTATTATTTTTTAAGAATATTACATCGGGATTTGAATACAGGTCCTTTTGCAAGCTAAACAAAAACGAACACGTCTAATGGTACAAGGAACCTTTTTTTCTTTCATCTTATCTTGTAGAGAGCACCAAGTGAGCCGCGTCCTGCAAAAAACATAGGTGCATGACATCCCTGCACACAATGATTGACAGGCAGAGAACATTTCTGATAAAAAAAAGTCTCCCCTGACTCCCCTTTTATTTTTTTGCTGTTTACAGAGCCTTGGGCTGTCACAAAGACAGGTGTGATTACACACGACACCCATTTCAGTGATAGCTGTCAGGTGGTAGCAGCATTTTATGCATGGTACAACACCTTTAAAAATGGGCTTCTCAGTGCTTTTTTGTATTATACAAAATCGTGCCTATTATTTGAAAAATTATTTGATAAAGCATTTAGACATCAATTAATTTATGGGTAGATGAAAGAGTTGCACTGTACACGCCAGATCAATTGTCACCATTTTTCTAAGTGCTCAATCCCATGCAGCTATTTCAGCTACGTTTAACAGAATTCACGCCTGAGTTTACTCAGATGAGTACTCAAAATTTTGCAGTGTATATGTGGCAGTAGTTAAATGTCAGATATTCTCAATAATGTTCAGAGGTCTCACAAAGTTCAGAGGTTCTCAACATCAAGCATCCTTTGAGCCAAATAGAGTGTCAAATAACCCTACAGTACATAGATGTGGTCAAAAAAGAAATCTGGGACAGTTCCTTCATGTAAACCAAAGAGATCATTATTTGACATTTAAAGGGATAATTCACCCAAAAATTAAAACTCTGTCATCATTTACTCACCCTTATGTCATTAAAAAACCAAGACTTTCTTCTGTAGAACATAATACAAAAACAAGATATTTTAAAAAGAACTGTTTTGTCCTTACAAGGTAAGGGTGCAAAACAACACTGGACCCAATTAACTTTCATATATATATATATATATATATATACACACTGTAAAAAATTACCGTGAATTTAACAGTAAAATACTGTAAAAATGCTATAGTAAAAACCTGTTAAATGGTTAACGGTACATTCCCCTACTATATACGGTGAAAAACTGTATTGGACATTACATGTAATTTTACGGTAGTATACCGTTTTTGGAAGTGAAAAAGACCGTATAATTTACAGTGAATAACCGTAAATTGACATTCCCAGAATTCCCTGTGTTACATTTCAAATTTGATGTTTTTTTGTTGAAATAACTATGGTTCTTCTTAGTTTTTTCTCATCAGTTTTGTATATTAGGGTTGTATGTTACACCTAATGTTGTTAAATTAATGTTTATTGCATTATTTTGGTTTCATGTGTGTTACCATGATGGTGTTTGGTGTTTGTGTGAATGACTATATGTCTATATGTTATTATTTAAAAGCTGCTTGTGATGGGCTTTGGTTCATCATGTGACTTTATTGTCACCACCTGCATTTGGTGGTTATCAGTTTATTACAAAGGTACAAAACAGATTTCAGTATTTCAATAGGTTGGTATATTAACATTATATCAGTTAATGAAATTACGGTATTTAACTGTAAATTTAAGTTAAAACCATAAAACCTCAAATGTTCCTACCGTATTTTTTACGGTAAAATTTCGGCAACCACAGCTGCCTGTTTTTTACCGTAAATTTTATGGAATTTTTTTACAGTGTATATATGAATAAATAAATAATAATAAACTTTTAATAATTTTTTTTTTCCCACAGAAAAAAGAAATTCAAACGGGTTGAATGTCAAGCAAATTTTCATTATTTTTCAAATATCCTTTCAAGTTACCACACAACCCTAGTGTTTGTCAAAAAACAGTAATTGGGACATTTCCTATTCGGTCGGCAATAAACTAGCAGTAAAGTAAACTGAATCACGTTTCCATGTAAAACAAATCACCATCTGATCTCATCTACCACCCAAGACTGAAACATCTTGGCTCACTTTCATTAAGAGCCCTGCCTTTTTACCAAATAATTTATAAGGGATGTACATAAAATCTTTATAGAAGCCATAACATTAACCCTTGCTTTTAGGGCGTCTCTAAAAGAGTCTTGTTTGAACTGCACATGTAAAAAATATGGAACGGCAGCATATAAAATAATCTGCAAGACTCCTCAGCACACCCCTCAGACTTCAACCTCTCTGTATTTCTCTTAAATGAGGGCGGTGTCAAAAATCACTTACATATTTCTTCACCCCCTGGAGTGAAATTGGTTTGATCTGGAGCAGATAGTGCTGACGTACATGCTGAATAGTAAATGCGCCATATTAACAGAGCAAAAGCTACCATCTTTGAATCAGACATGAAAGTTCAGTTAAAACGGTGATAACTTCCAAGAAACTGAAATGAATAGCACATTTATCTTCACTAAAGAGGGCTCATTTGGCGGCACCTCTCATCTGCAAATGGCTTACGAATGTTTAGCAAATTTTGAATGATCCACAATACATACGATGTAACAACCTACAATATAAATGTCATTTAAAGCGTTCAGGTTTCTAGCCACACCAGGAGCTCTTTGGCTTCCCACCGGTGTTCTGACTGATGGGTGATAACAGAGCATTCAAGCTTGAGTGACAGAAAGAGGTGACTATAGTTTCGCTCCCAAGATGTCCAAAGCACACGTCTCACACATGTCCTGAACCATCCCCATCCTCTCCTCCAGACCCTATCGTACTCGTACTCGTCCCTGTCAGTCAAGCGGCAGAAAATAAAGAGCAGGTTATGAGAGTCTTCCTCCTTGCACCCCATCCATCAGCCAGTCTCTTAATACCTACAGCTGTCACCCATTCTGAGAGGAACTGCCGCGTGATGTATTTCACAACCGTGGAGAAAATTAGCTGCTCTGGATATGTTTTGCCGCCTAAACTTAGCATTCCTGCATGCCTTCAGGAAAAAGCGGGGATGACTGTCAATGAGATGAATTACCATTCAGCTATGGTGGGGATTTTGTTGTCGGGCCTCTTGCACCCAGAGATTAAGGTGGCAGCATAATGTGTTTCCTCTACGGTTCACTTGCAAACAAAAGGCAAGAACTGCGCTGCTTGTGTGTTTTCTTTAATTACTATACGGTGTCCTGTTTGATGCCCAGGTGAATGGACATCTTGGATCATTTGAGGTTGTGGAGATAAAGATGAGGAGATGTTAACAGAACATAGACACCATATTTTTTTTACCAAAATCTGAACCCAAAAAAGGAAAGAATATGAATGCACAAAGCACTGAAGCTGTAAATCATTGCAATATGTGACCCTGGACCACAAAACCAGTCATAAGGGTAAATTTTTTTGAAATTTTTGAAATACATAATCTGAAAGCTGAATAAATAAGCTTTCCATGGATGTATGGTGTGTTAGGATAAGACAATATTTGGTTGAGATACACCTATTTGAATATCTGGAATCTGAGGGTGCAAAAAAATCTAAATACTGAAAAAAATCGCCTTTAAAGTTTCCAAATGAACTTCTTAGCAATGCATATTACTAATCAAAAATTAAGTTTTGATACATTTACGAAAGGTAATTTACAAAGTATCTTCATGAAACATGATCTTTACTTAATATCCTAATGATTTTTGGCATAAAAGAAAAATCGATAATTTTGACCCATACAATGTATTTTTGGCTATTGCTAAAAATATACCCAAGTGACTTAAGACTGGTTTTGTGGTCCAGGGTCACATATGTTCTTTTTGAATAACTTGGGTGTTTCTTCAGCTTCAGGTCATTTTACAGTAGGTCCCAGGTGTTGATAACATTATCTCTTTTTATCCAACAGATTCCAATGTTTTTTGTTTTTGTTTCTTTTTGTAATACGAAGGTCACATTAAAACTGGCTTGTACTGTATAAGACTTCTTAATAGTGGTTTTTAATAATGGCTTTGGGGATTCTAATTTGTCTATTTGTCCAATTTGTCTTCCAAAACAGTTGATATAATGATGGTATTAGATTTACAGTGTTTCCCAGTCACTGAATTTTACTAAAATTGTGTGATTTACAATACCCTGTTGTTAAAAACGGTTTAGACAAAACCAGATAAAAAAACCCGGGGCATTTATACCTATAAGCGCCAGCGCGGGTCAAATTTACCCTCTATATAATGCCTGTATGTTCGCGCTGTCATTTTCGTGCTGCTTATGCTTTAACATAGTACATTGCTAGGCAACACCTTTCACTCACTGAATTAGCGGTTATCAGTTTCATAAATAAAGACAAAATGAGTAAAAGGAGGCGATTTATGAATGCTGAATAGGTATGAGAAGCACTAAATGCCATGAGCGAAGGAGAGTCTGATGGTGGGGAGACCTGTCGGCTCAGCATCTGACGGCGATCAATATATCATATTTAGACGTTTGATCCTAATGTTACTCATAATTGTTCAAAATTTGGATTAATTATTTCATTTTTGTTTTGCCATTTCTATCGTTTATTGTTCGCTTCTGTGTTGCTATTTATTCTAGTCTGATTGTTTCCTGAAAAAAAGAGCTGTAGGCTAATGAATAAAACCTTTTTTTTTAGTTACCCGAAGTTTATTGGTGTTCTTCTTGTATAATTCACATTATAAATGAAATAACTAAACAAATTAATAATTAATTAGGTGAAGCTGTGTGCTTGAATTTTTCATTGCATCATCCTATGCAATGTGGTGAATTATTATTGCTCATTATTGTCTATAGGCTATTTTAGTAATTTAAATAACATAGGTTGTCTTAATATATTGATTAATGACATTGTATTATAATAGCCTATTACACCACCTAAATATGTATTTACTTCCTTCTAATTCTCGTTGTCAGTGCAGGCTTGTTTAGCTTAATATTGACCGTTATGAAAAGTGACTAGTATAGCCTGCATAAAAAAAAGTTTTGAACATAAAACAACAGGACAAAAATATAGTTGATGACTAGACATAATCATTTCATGACTCTAGACTAGGGCTGTGCGATATTGAAAAAAAATGCGATACCTTGTTAAACATATTCAGCAGCACGTATTTATAGGGTGCTGTCCCTTTAAATCCGACTGCATGGATCCAGTATAATGATACACATCCGATTTCTTTCTCCGCTGTTTACATTCATTTAAAACATAACTGACTGCGTTTATGAGAATGATCGTCGAGACGGGTACTATTGACATAATTCTGTGTGTGTGTTTGTGTGTGTCGGTTCAAACATGAGGAGGAGGAGATGCGAAAGACGAGTCAACTCAAGTGTTTGCGTGCCATCTGAAACGCATCTCTCTGTGTGTGCGTGCGCTTCAGGTGTGAGTCAGACAGCAAGACGAGACGGCAAAGAGTTGTTTTCTGCAACTTATTGCACTTAAGTCTTTTTAACATCAAGCAATTCTCTGCTATATTCGTCGAACTAAAACTTTGACCTTTTGCAACGTTTTGATGTAAGTTGTCTATTATTAAAATGATTCAGATATCGCACGCCCTTGCGATATGCATATCGCGATATTGATATTTCAATATTTTCGATATATTGTGCAGCCTTACTCTAGACACTTCTTTGTGAAGACAGTAGCATAATACAGTGAAATAATATGTTCTTTAGCCATTCAGAAACAGCTGTCATGTGTGTGGGTAAAATTTACCCGCTGGCGGTTCTAGTGTTAAATAAGCTTCTTTAATGTTCTGAATCCCCTTTACATACTGCAGCACTTAAGGTGTGCAAGAATACCCATTCATCAGTCAGAGGAGCGGAGACACTGCTCATTTATTCATACATGGGTATTATTGGGAGGCCATCATCAAACAGACCACAGTAAAAATGGGGCCAAGATAGCTGGGGCAACACCATTACCCTTTGAAAGCAGTTCCTGCTACATAATGATCACATGCATCTCAGCTGATGTTCTGTTGCATTTTGATGTGATTGTAGGCTATTAACATGTTTTTAAATGGCTGAAGCTAACTACATGTTATATGAAGGTCAAACTAAATTTTTTTTATTTTTGTCCCAGACTTGCAATTGAAAACTATTAAAATACATTAAACACATATATATAAAATTGTCCTCAGAGTGAAAAGATGGATCTCAAAATCATACAGTCACTGCTGGAAAGGGATCAAATATGCAGAAGATGCTGGAAAACCAAAGAATGTGCAGGAGCTGGAGGATTTTTCTGAGGAACAACAGGCAGTTGAACTTTTTTTTTATTTTTGTCCCAGACTTGCAATTGAAAACTATTAAAATACATTAAACACATATATATATAAAATTGTCCTCAGAGTGAAAAGATGGATCTCAAAATCATACAGTCACTGCTGGAAAGGGATCAAATATGCAGAAGATGCTGGAAAACCAAAGAATGTGCAGGAGCTGGAGGATTTTTCTGAGGAACAACAGGCAGTTGAACTGTTCAGAACAAACAAGGGACTCACAAACAACTATCACAAAACATAGAAACAGTTGTGGATCATCCAGGAAATGACACACAGTATTAATATTCAAGCCTATGTAAACTTTTTTAAAAATGCAGTTATTATTTTGTCTTGTGGAGTATATATAAACATCCGTTATGTGAAATAGCTTATTCAAGACAGTACTAAATAAAAAATAACATGCAATTTTCATGATCCCTCTTATTTTGTGAAAATTATGAATATTTGACATTCTGCAAAGGGCATGCAAACTTGTGCACCACTGTATATATATAAAACATTAAAAAAAATTATAAAAAAAAAAAAGAGTTAAATAAACCCATTTGTGTGTGGGGGGGTGTTAAGAGACTATATTTACTAAAAGTCCACAGAGCCAAAAGTGCTCATAGTTAAAGAAAAAGGCAACTAAATACTAAGCAGCACAACTGTTTTCTACAATGGTAATGGAAGAAAAGAGCACGCAATTAGAAGACATGTTTCTTGAGCACAGAACCAGCATGTTAGAATGATTTCTGAAGGATCACGTGACTCTGAAGACTGGTGTAATTGCTGCTGAAAATTCAGCTATGCCATCACAGGAATAAATGACATTTAAAAATATATTTAAATACAGAAGAAAAATTTAAATTGTAATTAAATTTCATAATATTACTGTTATTATTGTATTTGTGACCAAATAAATGCAACCTTGGTGAGCATAAGTGACTTATTTCAAAAACATTTTTCAAAAATCGTACTGATCCCAAACGTTTGAATGCTAGTATATTTGACCAGATCCTTGCTGATTCCTACCCCTATTATACCTATTCAAATGATTTTTGAGCTTGATCTCTTTGACCCCAGCTCTGAAATCCTTGTCAGAATGCAGATGAATATGTAGTATAATACCTAAGATAGTACACTAGAGGTAATGATGGGCACCAAATTTTCATATCCTGATAGCAAATCCAGCCAAAAGTGAATGAAGACTGGACCATTTAGTACCCAATGATGTATGTGTTGGAGGGAATCCACATCTGTGTAATAGACATCATATGATAACGCTCAATCAGTACATCAACACTGTCTACTACAACTACTCTTTCAGCAAGTCTAGCCTTTTGGCATGGAATGATAGTAGGACTGCAACTAACGATTATTTTGATAATCGATTAGTTGGTCGATTATTTTTTTTGCTTAATCGGATTAAAAACAAACAATTTTTTTAGAATTTTTTTTTTGACAAAAACACTATTCCACATTCTGCCCAATGTCCTTAAAACAAACGTTCCAACTGAATGCTATGAAAACATACAGTGCTTAACAATTTATTAGACCACCTGCCATAATAAAGAGAAAACACATTTTAGGAATTTTAGGAATCTGTCAAAAAATTGTTTAAATCAAAAAAATGTTATTGTCACAACACGATGCGCAAAACTCCGCATTTGAAAAGTCAATAGCAAATACTTAAACTAATAACAAAACAGTAGCTGATTCAGAAGCGCCAGATTGTCATAGCAAAGTCAGAATTACCTCCTCTCTTAGGTTCACGAAACGGTCGTCCATAAAATGCATTGCTGTTCTGTTGTAAGTAATCTTAAAGATTCCTAAATGCATCTACTTTCGGAAGGCCAAATAAAGTGCTTTTGCTTTCGCCTAGAAACACACAGCGTCTCCCTGACATGGCTGCTTCAACACTAACTGCGGTTACTGAAACCACGCCTTCTTTCTTTGCGTGCACATTTGGGTGGCATTATGCTAATATTTACACATAGTGACCTAGATATGTGGGGGCGTGTTAGAACGAGCCGTTTTAGGGGGGCGTGGCAGAGTCTTAACTTTGATAAAGAATATCTCTTTGGTTTTGAGACTTTAGTCTTTGCAACTTCAGGGATCTTATCTATGCACAATAAGCTTGTAACACTCCAAAGAGAAAGGAAAACTTGAAATCGCATCATATGACCCCTTTAATAAATTTGTTAAGCATTGTATATAGTGAATATAGTTTAAATCTCTGCATTAAAAATTAAGATAATAATAAAGATGATAAAGACGAATAAAATCACTGACTCAGTGGTAACCAATAGGTAAGAGTAATGTTCTGCAGTCACGTCATAGCCCGATTCGGATGGTAATTGTTTCTCATATGGACGTCTGTAAAAATTAATTTACTTATCGCCTCAGTGATAAAACTCATGGATTCCGAACAGGGCTTGGTGACATTTCTTTATCCTGTTAAAGGCGGTTTTGAAGTGTCTGATATTTATATTCAAACAATTACACGCTGTTATCCCCTTACAGTTCCTACTCTCATAAATATGCGCAATGCATGTTGACCTTTAAACCTTTATTTAACTTTCAACAACAGATATTTCAGCACAATTAATGTTTTTGTGCTGATTATTAATAGTCTGTTTTCAGTCTGTCTGACACGCATGCACGCGCCGCGCTGGCGCTCATTCAGTAAAGCTTCAAATTTAACACAGACTGTCAGGACCGATCTTTATGCAAAAATGGAAATGCTCGCGTGAATTTGTGACATTTATACATAAGGATATGACCGTTAACTGAAAGTGTTTTTGCGCTGAGGACACACAAGCATCTGTTAAAGCGCCTGACAGGGCAAGCCATTACGCTAATGCATTAAAGCTTAAAATAAAGAATTCTCATGTTTTGGGTAGCTTGGACCACGTAACTCTCCTGCAGCATCTCATTCTGTTTCCTTCACTATTTTAGATGCATTTTGTCCGTAGAAATAAGTAATTCAGTGCTTTAATTTGACGCGACCGGCTGAAGTTGGACAAGTATGTAAACTC